>NC_077230.1:54633708-54933708 GCF_027887165.1 Monodelphis domestica
ATCCTAATTGTATGTCACTGTTCCCTCTATGTGTAATTCTTCTAGCTGCCTAGGTGATAACAGTTTTTAAGAGTTACCAATGACCTATTTTCTTATACGGATACATATCATTTTATGTAGCTCTCTCAGAGGGGAGAGGAGCTTCAAGGTAGGAAGATAGAGACAGGATAGAAGTATTAGATACCACGAGGGGGATGACAGAGTCAAATTAGAGATATGAGGTGGTCAGAATGAGTCTTTATTAATTATCAATGAGCCACAGCCAAGCTCTGATCAAAGGACCATTCCGAAGGCTTTTACCAGTCCAGAGATCCATATTTAATACCACGCAGGTCAGAGAGATGAATAGAGAAAGATTAAAGATGGAGCTTGGCCAGAGGCCAAGCTCCTGCAAAGACAGCCATCAGCTAGCCTGAAAGAGAAGGAGAGAGAGAGTGGCGGAGCTTGCTGGGCCATAAATACCCTTTGCTACGTAGTACATAGGGATGATCCTCATTGGTTAATGACAAGGCATAGGTGTGGTTTCTCTTGACCAGGCGAGAACAAAGAAACTTGTTTTCCCGCCTAACCTGGGAGAAGCTGGAGTCAAAGGTCAGAGGCCTTCCCAGCCATGAGCAATACTGAGCATGCTCAAGACTGAGCATGCTCTCTTTTAAGGCAATCTGCACATACCAACTCTTCCCCTTGCCCATAGCTAGGGGTGGACTGCTACAATTTTAACTCATTGAGTCTCTTAAAAAAAGTTTTTTTTATTTTGTTTTTCTTTTTTCCCTCTTTTAAAATTACCTTTTGATGGTTCTCTTGACTTTTGTGCTTGGATATCAAATTTTCTGTTCAGGTCTGGTCTTTTCTTTAAAATCTTGGAATTCGTTTATTTTGTTGAATGACCCCAGTAAGAATATAGTCAGTTTTTATGGGTAGTTGATTCTTGGTTGTAGACCTAGTTCCCTTGCTTTCTGGAATATGGTATTCCATGCCTTTTGGTCCTTCAGTGTGGATGCAGCCAGATCCTATGTTATCCATGGTATCTGAATGACTTTTTCTTGGCAGCTTGTAATGTTTTTTCTTTGGTCTGATATTTCTTGATATTTCTTGAATTTGGCTATAACATTCCTGGGTGTTGTCAGTTGGGAATTAAGTACAGGAGGTGATCTGTGGATTCTTTCAATCTCCACTTTTCCCTCCTGTTCTAGAATATTGGGGCAATTTTCTTGAATAATTTTCTGTAGTATTATGTCCAAGTCTTCTTTTGTCATGGTCTTCTGGTAGACCAATGATTCTTAAATGGTCTCTCCTCGAACGATTTTCTAAATCTTCTGCTTTGTGAATGAGGTGTTTCATATTTTCCTCAATTTTTTTATTCTTTTGGTTTTGTTTTATAGTGTCCTGCTGCCTTGCGAGGTCACTTAATTCTAGTTCTTGTATTCTGGTTCTTAAAGACTGGATTTCATCCCTGGCTTTTTGGTCATCCTTCTCCTTTTGGTCTGATTTTCTTTGGAGGTCATCTTTCATCCTCTTTGCCTCATCTCTCATCTCCTTTGCCTCATCTTTCATCTTCTTTGCCTCATCTTTCATCTCCTTTGCCTAATTTTCAAGCTGGTTGATTTTGGCTCTCAAGACACTATTTTCTGTTTCCGGATGACTTATCTTAATTTTTAAATTCTTTTCCTAATTATCTTCAGTTTCTCTTGATTGTGTTTTGAATTGCATTTTGAATTCTTCCAAAGCCTTTATCCAATTCACTGGGATTCCTGATTTTTCCTTTCCTGATCCATCCCACTTTGTTTCATTTGCTCTTTCCTCGTTGCCTGTACAGAAGCTGTCTATTGTAATTTTTATTCTTCTTCTGTTGTTTGCTCATATTTACCCCTTTTTTTCTCCCTGTATTTGTCTGTGCTCTTTCTCCTCTCATTTTTTTGGTTTTGGGAGTTTCTGTCAGTCTCCCCTCTTGGAGCTTTGACAGAAGGTCTCTCCCTGCTGTCTGTGGGGGAGGGATGTTGTAGTTTGAGGTTCCCTGTCCTCTGGAGGCTTTTGATTGGATTAAATTAAAGTCTAGAAGTCTGTGAGGGAGGGTTGTTGGAGTTTGGGCTTCCCTGACCTTTGAAGACTTTTGATGGGATTAAGTTCAGCTGAGTTGGGCTGGATGTCCCCGAGGCCAAAACCTCCTGGCAGGCTAGAGCAATATGGAGCATCTTCATACCTCTGACCAGGCTGCCAGCTCTGCACTCCCTCCCCAGATCCTTCTCTGCCACCTGTGTTCGACACTGTGTGCCTGGAACTGCCCTTCCCACAAGGTACACCCTTCAGACTGTAAAGATTAAAATTTTTTGGGAAGCTGAGGCAAAAGAAATTAGTTTCTCTCTGCAAGGTGTATTATATTTTTAGAGGTTTACTGAAGATTAAGGATTAAAGAAAATACAGGGTAAGAAAGCATGCATCTAGGCCCAGGGGGCCTAGACAATCTCACCTACATTACGAAAAGAGATGCGTCTGTTTGGAAGCTGCAACAGGAAAAAGAAGAGACCCAGCCTACGGCGGAGACCCTTCAAATCATAATCTGCTCTTGGCCCAGGTGAGAATTCAGTGAGATTACAAAGCATTCTGGGGAAGTGGATCAGGGAATTCTGGGGATTGAAGACCTGGATTCAAGTCCATTTTTACAAGACCAGTGCTTTTTCCTGCCCATTGTTTCCCGCTGCCTCTGGAGGCTTAGCACTCTAGGTGGAGGGTGTGTGTGTGGGAATGGGTCCTGGGACCTTCCTTCTGGCTTCCAATTAAACCCGAGTGTTCTAGGATTCTGGCTTTTGGGGGGAGGGGCATACCTTTTGGATTCAGTCCAGCAGGAGGGTTCCTTGGCTCTGTCTTGTTGTTAGGTCTTATTTTCAGTCTTCTAGAAGCTGTATGTTTGTGATCGGTAAGGAAGGGTTTTCAGAGGTCTGAACTTCTGCTGCTTCTAAGCCACCATCTTGATTCCTGGAATATCCCTTCTGAATGGACATGTAACTCATTAATTTTCTATAGGAAGTTGCCAATCTATGATTACTAATACTAATTAATGTACGCTTGGGGATAATGCACAATTTCATCCCATACACCCCTCTCCACATCTCCTTATGACATTTTTTCACATCCCTTACCCTTCTGCCCAGCAGCCAATGTGCTCATAGGTGGCAGAGCTGGAGGGAAGCAGAGAACTCGGGCCACCCCCCTACAGCTTTCTATACTCCCTGAAGACATTCTTCACTTATCTCACCTATCTTCCCAGCAGCCCAATGGGAGTGCTTTCTCCCTCCCTTGTATGGGGAAAGGAGGGTCACACAGTCTCTGGTGGGGGGGGCAGGGTCCAGCACTCTGTCTCTAAAACTTTAGCCATCACTCATCTAGGTCACTAAAAAAATGTTAACTAGTTCGAGGCCAGGAGAAATCCTTGGGGTACTACACTTGACTATATTCCAAATGAAAAATATAAGCATTCATGATTACACGTAGGGTATATTCAACCAGATCTAAATTCTACTTTTTATCAGCTTCTCTGCAAGGAGAGCATGAAACTTAGTTGCATTCTTTATTGAAAATATTTCCAGAATTCTCCCTATCTGCCAGTCTAGTAAATCATGTCAAAAACTGAAATCAAGCTAATTTGATGAAATTATGCTGGCCCATTATGATTAAAACTTCCTTTTCCTTTTTCTTTCTTTCTTTTAATTCCAACAACATAGAATTCTTTACTTTCCCCTCTCCCCTCCTCCCCTCCTCTCATTTATTGCTTCTTAGTTAACATTGTTTTGTAAGTTCAGGAAATTTTTATTTCTTCCCAATTACATGTATAATGATAATTTTACCTTGTGACTTAAAATCTAAATTAATTATTGGTCACCATGGGATATCCCAAATAAAATACTCAAGTCAGCAGGAAATTATGGTGATTTTAATTAATATAGAGAGAAAGAATTAAGGTGAAGAGAAAGAAAGAGGAAAGAGTTAATTTAAAATGTTCCGGCTCAGGCTGAGCCAGGCAAGAGTGAAAGGCCTTGGCCAAGGGGCCTCTCCTGAGCCAAAGGGAAAAGGAAATCAGTCTTATCACTCACCACGAGATGGTCTCAAGGAAGCTGTTTGAGGGAGCTCCTCCAGGCTCAAGTTTCAGGATTGAACAGGCGGCCAGGCCTGCTCACAGGAAGTGATCAGCCAGATCCACCTCTCCAGGGAAAGAGAGAGAAGAGAGGAAGTCACATGCCTTATATAGATGGTTTTACATCACTTTCTGTATCTTATCTGTACCAATGGTAGCTTAGCTTGACTTAGGACAGTCCAGGGGTCTGTCAACTGTTTCTGCACATGCCTATCAAAGGCCATCCTCCTAGATACTTAACCCTTAAGTATGGGTGCAGACATTCCTGACCTTGTTAGACTAAGTAGGGTGGAACAAAGTAGAGTTCCCAAGACATTCCTGATTTTGTTAGACCAAATATCTCCATTGTTACAATCAGGAGATTACAACTTTATCTTCCCCTAAAGTATGGTCTGAGTAGGGTAGAGTAGTTTTAAAGATCTCAATCCCCCCTGATGATCATTGGGAGACTAGTCTCCCCATTGATCATTTCACATATTCATCTTGTAGTCCTAAAGAACTTCTAACTACAGATGTATACAATATTCGATTTCCAAGAGGAAATTATAATAGTTAGGGAGGAATAGAAAAGAGAAAGCAAAACCAATGTTTTGCTAGGCGCATTGACAAAAAGCCAAATTAGGGGCAGCCCCCTTTGGCATAAAAGTGTACATTTACAATAAATGTTCAATCAAACTTCAAGTCAATCAACCACACCCAAAGTTCATTCTTGATCTTCTTGATGTAGTGTAGGTTTTCTGGTATCTTTCTGCAACAGTTCATTCTCTGGAGTTAGGAGTTAGCAAGCTTCTTCTTTGAAGATCTTTTTTGAACAAGATTTCAAAATCTTGGATTTTTATTAAAATACAATCCCCCCTGAAGTGGGTGTTAAGAAACATCCAGTTCAGCTCAGGATGCATGGTTGAGTTATGGGGGTGTATGAGTCAATTATCAAAAGAAGAGAAAAAAACCCAAAATATAAAGAAAAAATGGAAGAAAGTTAAACTTTTGGTAGAAAAGAAAAAAATTTCAAAATCAGAACAAAAATACCAAAATCTATGTATATAAAATGTCGAGTAAGCAAGAATAGATTGATAATAGGCCCTTGTACAGGTCCAATTTAAAGTAATTTCTATCCCACAAGTCTGTAGGACAGAATGCAGTAATATTTCACATACCCATTTGCAGCCAGTACTATTGTTCTTTATAAAAAACTGTTACCTTGTGAAAATCATTTGCTTGTACTCACAGTGGATCATGACCAGGTATGAAGAGGAAATGGATCTCATTTTTGGTGAGAAACCTTTGTATTCTACATTTCCTCAATGATTATAAGCTGTATTTTTGATTTTTAAAACTCTTTCATTATATTTTTCTTGCATGTGCAATATATTATTTCACTTTTTTCTCTCCTTTTTATATTTGGAGCACATGTTGCCAGTATTAAAATTTTCTTTATCTTTTTTGATTTTGCAGTAAGATAAGTTTAAAATATATTTGCTATAATGTCAATGCATACCCAAAAAGCTTGAGACTATAAAAATTATGCCACTGATTGTTTAAAAAAATTATGGAACTTTGCTTAATGATTCTTTTTTTTTAATTTGAGGCATGATTTTATTCATTTTTTTCCTCCTTGGTTACAATAATCACATTATTTCCCTCCTTCCCCTCCACCCACTCTTCCCACAGCCAACACGCAGTTTCATTGGGTATTACATGTTGTAATAATTAAAATAGTGGAAGACATAAATTGTTGCAGATAAAAGAGTTGGAGCTTAAATTGTGACCTCAGAAAATATGTTTTCAAGACAGTGTCTTGTTTTTAAATCAAATATAAGGTGGTTGCCAGGGAAAAATTCCCAAATATGAAATATACCCAAGTCAGCTGGGTTTTATAGAGATTTTAATTAATACAAATGAGGAATTAAAGAAAGGGAGAGAGAGAAAAAAAAAAGATAGGCCGGCCCAGGCCAGCCCTGGCCAACCCAGGCCCAAGCCCTAAGAGAAAGATCAGTCAGTTTTTTATACACTCACCACAAGATTTGTCCAAGCAAAGATTATAGTGTTCAGAGAGATACCAGCTGCCTCCTCTAATTCAGCTTTCCTAGCTGACTCGAGAGAGAGAGAGACCCAAGAGAGACAGAGTCTCCTCAGAGGGAGTTCCAGTGAGAGCCTTGCTCTCAGTTTCTCATCTCCTTTTAAAGGGAATTTTCTCCTATGTCACCTCCCCTAAGTTCTCACATCTACCAATCACAGTAGACATTTTCCAAAGGACAGACCATTCTTAATTCCCACCTAAGAAGGCTTGAACTTTTGATTAAGTCCACACCTAAAAAACCTCTGAGTAAGTTCTCACCTCTTTGCCTTTTGCAAGTTTACAAGTTGCCTGACCTTTATAGGTACTTAGCACCCTTTTGTATTAGATCTAAAAATAGGCACAGCTTAAGAACTTTTGCCTTACTATAAGTATGGGTTTAAGTATTTTTCATTGTTCAGCAAGGAGTTTCTTCCCCTAAAGCAGGCTTAAGTAGGGGTGGAGTAGAGGTCTCACATTCCTGATCTAAGTTCCTTCATTGTTTAAAATGGGGAATGGTCTTAACCAAACCTTATGAAGTAGGGTCTGAGAATTTTTAAGGTTCACAATGTGTCCCTGATCAGAACCCATTTCCATGTTGTTATTTACACTAGTATGTTCATTTAGAGTCTACATCCCCAACAATATGCCTTCAACCCATGTATTCAAGCAGTTGGTGTTTTTTGGTGTTTTTACTCCCACAGAGTTTCCTCTGGATGTGGATAGTGGTTTTTCTTGTAGGTTCCTCAGAGTTGTTGAAGGTCATTGCATTGCCACTAAAGGAGAAGTCCATTACATTAGATTGTACCGCAGTGTATCAATCTCTGTGTATAATGTTTTCCTGGTTCTGCTACTCTCACTCTACATCAATTCCTGGAGGTTGTTCCAGTCCCCATGGAATTCCTCCACTTGATTATTCCTTTGAGCATAATTGTATTCCATCAGCAACATATACCACAATTTATTCAGCCATTCCCCAATTGAAGGGCATCCCCTCATTTTCCAATTTTTTTGCCACCACAAAGAGCGCATTTGCTTAATGATTCTGTCTTCCAGGACAAGAGAATACAAAAAGAGCCATTGCTTAGTGCCAAAGAAGCACAAAGCTAAACTACATAGTTTAAATCAAGCACAAGGTCAAAGAGACCAACCAATCCTTGTGGGATTGATGTAATTTTGAGCCAAGGCAAGAGGACTTGCACATGTTTGGGGTTTGAGGTTGCGGCTGCTTAACATGTGTTAAAGGCAGGTCTTCCTTTTTCCACATTCTACCAAGTATCTCAAATTTGGCTCTTACCTGGCTCCTATAATCTAGTCCCTTTCCTGTCTTTCATAATGTGACAACTTTCTGTAGTCCTGGCTACTGACTGGGTAAATGTTTAATGCTAAAATCATTTTAATTGGGCCCTGATTCAAGGACCTGTTATAGAATTATTTTTCCATTACTTAGAATTTTTACATGTAAGACTTTGATAGTCTATATTTCACCTAGGAATTATCTTTTTTTATTTTTTTTATGTTTTTGATTTCTCTTCCAATTGATTCATATACTTCATAACTCAGCCATGCATCCCTAAGTGATCCCTATGTTTTTCAATCACCTTCTTCAGGGGGGTGTATATAAAATATCATTCTTTTAAATTGCAAAGTTTAAATTCCTTTTGAGAGTAATTTTAGGTTAAGAAACATGCTACCTTTCTGAATCCAGAAAGTGAACTGTTTGGAGAAGACACCGTGAAAATGCCTCCACAGACCACAAACTGCACCAGAAGATCCAGAGTGAACTTTGGGATATGGTGATTTGAACTGTGTGGGGTTTGAATGCAATTGTTTTGTATGTATACTCTTATGCTGAAGGGGACTGCCCTTAACTGACTTTTTGTCAATGTGCCAGCAATTATTGTTTTTGTTCTCTTTTCCTCTTATCCTTAAGTTATTGTAATTTCCTACCTGGTATGTTTACAAGACCCATCAGAGAGACTAGTCTTCCTCTGGTCTCAGAGGGGAATGTAAAAATGGAGATTTTGAACCCTAGACTTCAATCCCCAGAAGTCCTTAGTATTTCCTAGAATTCCCTATAATCTCACCTGAGTCTCCAGCTGGGCAAGATCACAATTTGTATTTAACTGGCAGTATCGCCTCCCTCTCTCTCTGTTCTCTGTCATTGCAATGATGTAGGAAGTTAGTGGTAAGCTAAGCTCAGGGATTCTGAATTGGCTAATCAGCCACGGGCATGTGGTCTTTATTTTGTATCCTTGATTTCTAATAATCCTTAATAAACCTCTAAAAATATAATATTTTTATTATTAGAGACATAATTTAATTTTTACACATGTAAAAATATTTTTAACATTTGTTTTCTAAATTTGATTTCCAAATTTTCTCTCCTCTTACCCCTCTCAGAGACAGTAAGCAATCTAATATATGTCATACATGTGCTTCATGTTGTGGAAGAAGACATATATTTAAAAGAAGCAACCACCTGTGGGGAAAAAAAAGTGAAAATGGTATACTTCAATTTGCATTCAGATTTCAATCCATATTTCTTTGGAGTAGATAGCATTTTTTGTCATGAGCCCTTTGGAGTTGTCTTGGATCATAATATTGTTACAGAATTTTCTGTATAGCCAGGTGAGGGGAAACCACAGGTCACTTAGAAGCAGAAAGGAAGGAGATTTATTAAGTTCTGGGCCCCAAGTTTCAGTGCTCTGGCTATTTTATACACTATCAATCATGGAGGGTTTCCAAGAAACATGACACATGAAGGGCAAAAAGAAGAAGGTTACATGATTAGAGACACATGCAGGTGTGTGTGTGTGTGTGTGTGTATGTGTATGTGTGTTACCTGATTGGATGGAATAGAGGGAGCAGCCCTACATCCTGTTACAGTATTATTTCAAGAGGCTTCATCCTGTTGTAGCATTGTTCAAGGGGAGTTAAGGGGGAGGAGGCTTCAGGCTTGTATAGTCCTTAGTATGGGTACAGACAATATAAGTCCAGAACATCTCTTCATCTTTGATTTGTCAGGTCATAGCATGGGAAGTAACAGTGTCCTATGAAGTGGAACCACTTGCTTTGTTCTGGAGTTCCAGCAGGTTCAGGGGGAAAAGGGGTCATTGCTCATCCTGTCTATATAAAGCTTCTGGGTGTGTCAGCCTCACAAAGCCAGTTCTTAGAACATAAGGGGGTCCCTAAGGGGGAGATCTGAGGATTTTCCACTACATTCCCCCCTCATGAGCCCTCTTTAAAATTAATCAAGGGGCCTCATCCATCCTCCTCCAGGAGCTGACAAGTTTATTAAACTGAAAAAGTGGTCATTGTGGCCTGAGCACAGGGGCCAATGAGAGCCATTACCATGATATGGAGAGGGGACCTAATAGCGGAATGAGCCAGCACCAAGTGGGGGAGAAAAAGAAGGTCACGGGCCCAGGATTAGATAGAAATCATGGACTCTCTGCTTGATCATGCCCGACTGGTTGACATAGTAGCAACACTCTTTTCCAAGGAAAAGGCAAGTACCATGACCACCTGGGCAAGGGAGTTCAGTTGGGCTTGGAGGGTGGAGAGGTCTGAAACGCCTCTTGCATTTCAACACTCAGTTCATAGGAGAGCCAGTAGAAAGTGGATAGGGCATACCAGCCCTATCCTCCAGGTAGGTCTAGGATCCACAAAACAGGATCTGTATATACTGAGGCCTTGGGGAGGTGGAAAACCACTAGACAGGGTTGTACCCATCATTCAGGGAAGCATTCTTGGGCAGTTTGGTAAGGCTGAGAGAACACTGTGTTGGAGGAGGAGGCAAAACCAGTAGAAGGGACCTCCCCAGGAGATATTCAAAACCTGGTTAAGGACCATAAAGATGTTCCTCAGGTCAACACATGGCAGGTCAACACATAAGATGCCATATTGGAGAGTCAGGAGTGATAGCAGGAGCAGGGACAACAGTAACAGGTGCTCTAGGGCTTTGGTGAAGCCTTTTTCTGATATTTCGAGTCTGTCTCTAAAACTCTTAAGTCTGCCTCTGAAACTTGTGGGTAAGGAACAAGGAGATTAAATTTACTCATTGGGTCATAGTTTCACTGTGGGGTGTGTCATAGTCCTCTATCATCAGATAAAGAAAGTTATAGGCAAAAAGTTTGCAGGTCTCATTGGTCATGCTGAGCTGGATAGTGAGCCTGCTCTTATGTCTGAGAGTGTCAATATACATTTTCCCATGTGTCACTCTGGTGGGAATTATGGCCTAGAACAGGACCAGGACAGAAGTATATAGGGCAGTGATGGGCAACCTTTTGAGCTTGGTGTGTCAAAATTTGCCAAAAAACCGAGCATAACTCGGGTGGTGTGTCACTTTGAGAAAAAAAAAACATAATTTTGTGATATTTATAGTTTAAATAACAAAAATGTATAATTGTAATATATAACTGTAATAAACCAAAAACTAATTATTTAACTTGCCTGCTTAGTGAATTCTTTGTTCAACTGTTAGTCAGTTTCTTTTGTTGATCTTGATAATATTTAACTTCTGTGGGGTGCCTTGAACTAAGATAAGTGAGGGGGAGGGGAAATTCTTTGACTAATCTGCCTATTAGTGACTTTTTTGTTGCTGAATTTCATTGGCTCAATCTTAAATTGAAGGTTGTTATTTTGTACACTTCAAGCCCAAGCAAGTGCTACTAACTTCTTCTGTTAATCTGTCTCTTTTGTTGGTTTTGATATTATTTAACACTGAGAATAAGGCCTCACAAAAGTACATAGAGGGAAAAATTGTGAGTAAAGCCATTCCTATATTTTTTCAGGGTGCTAAAAGTGTCTGGTAATCTGTTTCAGGCACTTAATTGCATATGGGCCAGAGCCCAACCCAGTCTTCTGGTGGCCATCCCTGCCCAGCCCTTCCCACCCCTCCCCAGCCATCTGCCTCAGGGGTGTTGCCAGAGCAGCTGCTGCCACCTGCCAGCCTGCCTGCCCACACCGGCTTCTGTGCACACTCTAACTCCCTGCCCCCACGGGAGCCCCATGCACCCTAGCTGCCTGGCGCATGCTGCTCACCGCTCGTCTTCCTACCCCTGCGGCCATCATGTAGCAGCCCACTCCCTGGTCAGGACATGGCCACAGCTACCACTGCCAACATGTGGCTCCCTGGGCGGCTCCTGGACCCTAGGTGCACTAAGCCCTCATGTGGCCGTGCATCATAAAAAATGGCTAGTCTAGTAACCATGTCAGTGCTGACACACATGTCATAGGTTTGCCATCAAAGATATAGGAAAAGCCTTCCAGAATCTCTGTTCTGAGAGACTTCCAATGCCACAGGCGTCAAATATCAGGATCTTCCTTCTAGGGGAACAAAAACCTTCTGGAGAGGCAGGTCTGCTAGTGTCCTTAGGAGGAGCGAGATGAATAGGGTTCAGAAGAAAGTCCACATTCTTGATTTCAGACTGGTCTGTGGGCAGGTATTCAGCATTCATCTACCTCTGTTGGTGATATGGTCAGAAACAGGGGTCATAGTCCACCTGTCCACTGGTTCAGGGTCACAGTCTACTTTTCCATTGACTCAGGGTCATGGTCCACTTGTCCACTTGTCATAACACCTGTAACCCTAAGAGATGTTGAAGGAGTTCCTTAAGTTAACTTAAACTAGGTCTATGAATGGAGTTTCCTAGTGGTATGGGTTCCTATTCCAGGACTGCCTTGTGGACTTGTCTAATTGCCTTATCAAATGTTCCTATTGTAGGAGAGCTTTAAGGTGAAGTCCTGGATCTGGAGCAGTTGCCTTTGTCAAGAGTGACAGACTTCAATCGCTAGATTTACTTTTATGTACACTCTAACCTGGCACACAATCTGGAGTTTTGGGGTGTCTAGGGAAAGCCCATGCCCCTTCATCATTCCTCACCTCTTTAGCACAAGGGGGAGGGTCAGGCCCTGAGGCAGAAGCCAGGGCTGAGGCAAAAACTGGAGCAACAGATAGAAACAGATAGATAGGTTTCTCTACCCTAGGTTTTGAAAGAGGTCCAGAAACCTCTGAGTCATATTTCTTTTTTTTTTTTTAAACCCTTACCTTCTGTCTTGGAGTCAATACTGTGTATTGGCTCCAAGGCAGAAGAGTGGTAAGGGCTAGGCAATGGGGGTCAAGTGACTTGCCCAGGGTCACACAGCTAGGAAGTGGCTGAGGCCGGATTTGAACCTAGGACCTCCCGTCTCTAGGCCTGGTTCTCAATCCACTGAGCTAACCAGCTGCCCCCCTGAGTCATATTTCTAAGCCCAATATTCACGCTTCACTTCTGGTAAATTAAGGCTGCAAACACAGGTCATTGGTTAACAAACCCCAGTTAGCTGGAGCTAACACTTTGAAATCCTAATCACAGTTTGGCATTATGTGCTGATTATGGGAATTTGGCATAGAAGGAAAAGGCCAGGGAAAAGATCTTTAATTGGACTTTACATAACAGACTCATTTGAGGTCCCAAAAGCCTTTCACCATAAATGACAAATCTTATCCCTTAGAGCTTGAAGCCATTCTCATTACCCAAAGGTTCCAGATAATTCAAACAAATTTTTTTGTTTCACTTATTTACTCACTCTGATGGCTTCTCAAAATCTTACTAGTTTACAGATGAATTATCTGCTCCTTAACTTTTGCTCTACTATAGTGAAAATACATTTATCCACTTCTCTGAGAATACACAGGGTTATTATACAACTTGTCCCTCCTTTATGGTAAGAGAGGGAGATGAAACACTTACTTGCTTAAATCCATCATAACAGGTACCATTTTTTCCTCCTCAGAAGTGTCCAGATCATCAGTCTTATTAACAATTGCCTTATCCTCATAATATCCAGATAATCCAGAGAATACACATAATATCATTTGTACATTTTCATATTCAATTCACCTCAAACATTAGTTTACAATATAAATCATAAATTGTTTGTGAGGAGACAGAATCAAATTTCACTTATACACATGGTCACTTTTAATACACATTTACATTTTAGCAGTCATTCTTGAAATCCAAAAATTTAGATTATACAGAACCTTATACCCATCCACAAGAAATTATCAAGTATTCAATATGTGCCACTTTACAGTTTTTTAAAATGTCTTACATTCAGTATTTCATTGAGCCTCATAACAATCCCTTGAGGTAGGCACTGAAAAATCCTATTATCCTTTTTATGGATGAGGTAACTGATGATCAGACAAATTCAGTTACTTGCTGAAGGTCACAAATAGAGTTAGAACTCCCATCTTCCTAATTCTGCAGTCAGTATTTTATCAACACTGCCAGGCTTCCCAGCTAACCCCTTGGACCAGAAAAGGCCAGAGATACAGCTCAGTTCTAGTGGGGGGAGCCTTCAATATACCTCATCCCCTCTCTTAATGAGACTACTGCCATCCATAAAAAAGTAAGACAGTGAGATCAGAGTGGCTGGAGTGAAATTCCCTCATTTCTGCATAGTCGCAATCTGAGGGCTTGGGTCTTTTGGCAAGGAGCACTGTGGTGGTGAGAGCACAGGAACAGGGATGCCAGCCAGATGAGACCAGGTTGGGTCAGGACTCTCAGCTGTGAAGGGATTAAAGTTTCTGGTGATGTCTAGTAGACCCAGGATGGGAGCCTGTGCTAGGTGAAGTTTGGTCTGTGAGGGCAGTCTGATGTTTGGGGCCCCAGGCCAAGGGATCAGATTCAGGGCTAGTGAGGGATTGTCTGCCTTTTCACCGAAAGGAGAAGGGCTGTGCTAGGATGATTTGCAGGAAATTACTTCTGTTCTTCTATACCCTGTCTGACCTGGACGGGTAGAGCATATTGTCTCTGCCTCATCGGTATTACCTTGGGCTTGAGGTCTGTAATCAAAGGGGCAATCAAGAGGGGAGTCTTTAGCCCGGACTGAAGGAAGGAGAGAGGTAAATTCTCCATTCCTCTTCTCTGTGTACAGAAATCATGATACTAAACAGGGTTAGAACTGGCTTCAGGTGGAGCTACTGGCTCTAATTTTGAGAGAAGATCTCTGCCCAACAGGGGAATCAGATTTCATTCTCTCCCCCCTCCTCGCCCTGCAGCTCTGCTTTTGCTAGCAGTGTCTCAAGCTCATGCGCTCCAATGTAGTTGGCAGTTTTCCAATAAGTGGAACTATGGGGGTGTTTGACTCTGCCTCCATGTCCACCATGAAAATCATTGGTTGGTTTGCCACTTCTATTAAGACTATGGGTTCTCAAAGGCCAAGTTTCGCCAAATCTGGTCTGACCTAACCAGAATCCAATCTGGCTGGCTCTGGAATAGTGGAGGGTGGTCCTAACTGTTAAGCAGCATTTCTAGGTTTAGAGAGGCCACTCAGAGTTTTGGCCTTCAACCTTTTGAGGCATTCATTCTTTCAGTGCCGGGTTTCTCAGCAGTATGCAGAGTTAAATCTCCACTAATTGCAGAGTTAAGTTTTCACTAGATTATAATGACTGGTTTCTCTTGATTGCTTGTCATGGTTGGCTAGTCACAGAACCTCCTGAGCAGGTTTGGGAATTTTTTTTTTCCTTTTCTTTTAGGCATCTGGCTGCAGATTGTCAGTTTTTTTCTAGCTATCTCTAACAAGGTGCAAGAATGCAAAGCTGACTGGGGGATGTCTTGGCCACATAATCTGTCTTAAAACCTTTCTAGAAGTTCTTGATTGTACAGGACAGGATATTGGGTTTAGATAGGGACTCACCCATTTCTAATATGAATGGTGTCTCACACAGACACCTGCACCCACAAGCACTCAGAGGTTATCACAGCAAGCACTCAGATATGTACACATACACATTACTTTCCCTTCCCCAGGGGAATCCTGGACTGAGAGGTTATCAGTCTCTCCATCTGTCTTTTCACTAGGCCTGAAAAACCTGAACTACTGAATTCCAGAAAACCTGACCTATGAGGGGTGGTCAATCTCTCCTTCTATCTCATGACAAGCCTGGTTACTTGGGTAACCATAAATCTTACCTCTCCAGAGTTTTCCAGAGGTCCTTTGTTCCTTACTTCCTTAGAGTCTGGTAGGAAACTCAGGTAATCCAAGGGAGCCCCACCTGAAGTGAGCCCTGGAAAGGGTCAAGGTGGCACTACTCAATTTGCTGCAGGGGTCTCAAGGAGATGCCTAAGCAGCTTACTTGAACTGGTGTCCCCAAGGACCAAAAGTCACTAAAGGCAGTCTCCTGCCTTGGGCCTCCCAGATGTCACCAGAGACTTTAATTAACCTCTTTGTCCCTGTGCTTTTGCTGCCACAGTGTTCCTTGTCAAAAGAAGCTGATCACTGAATTCAGGTGGAAATAGTTACAAGCCTGAATGCTGTTTCCCTCCTATCAGCAGACCCTAGGACCCCAGACTGTAACTGTTGTTAGATTTATTAATTTTTATGGTTGGGCTTAATATTTAATTTGTGGCCACCAGGGATTTAATTTCTAAATCCCAAAATGAATTACTCAAATAAATGGAATTATGGTAGTTTATTTTACAATAGAGGAAGATTTAAGAATTTAAGGAAGAGAGAAAAGGGGGGGGGGAGAGAGAGAGAGAGAGAGAGAGAGAGAGAGAGAGAGAGAGAGAGAGAGAGAGAGAGAGAGAGAGAGCGCGCTCTGGCTTCCATGAAACCATTTAGAAATTTTAAGGCATCAGTCAGGGGGAAAGGAGTCTCAAGATGATGGGCCTTTCTCGGAGGTTCACACCTACAGAAAGGCAAGGAAACTAAGTTAGCCTTTCACTCCCCATGGTGACTGTCTAAAAGGAAAGCAGTCTGAGGTCTCCTGCATGAGTTCCTCCAGGGGTCCAGTTCCACAGTCAAGTGTTTTCACTCCAAGTCTGAATGTCTGTCTTCTACTCTCTCCTCTCTTCGCTCCAACTCCAAGTGTCTTCTTCCAGTTCAACTCCAAGTGACTGAATGATCTTGATCTATCGATCCTTGGGTGCCTCTGTTTCCTCTATTTAAAGACCTTTTTCTCTTGTGTCACCTCCCCTAAAGTTTCACGTCTACCAATCACAGCAGATACTCCTCTCCAGGACTGCTCATTCAATGGATGAAATGGGTGTCACACCTTTTGTTGTTAGTTAACACCTTTTTGTGGTTAGTTAACACCTTTTTGTAGTTAAAATGGGTAGATCTACTTTAAATGCTGAGTTAATACTTTGGGGATTAAAATCTAAAAATAGACTGGGGATTACAATTTTATCTTCACTATCAAGGAAGAGCTAAGTACCTTCATTGTTACAATCAGGAGATAGCCAAATCCAATCTTCACACTGTGCAAAAATAACTGGAGAAGTTTACTCCACCCACCCTGATCTCACTGACCCTTTTTACAGATGGCAGTAGTCTTGTTAAGGTGGGGGAAATGAGGTATATTGAAGCACATTCCCACTAGAACTGAACCTGGATCTCTGGACTTTTCTGGTCTAAGGGATTAGCCTGGAAGCCTAGCAAAGTTGATAAACTAATGATTGTGGAGTTAGGAAAATGGATATTCTAATTCTCTCTGTGACCCTTAGCAAGTAACAACCTTTCTGATCATCAGTTACCTCATCCATTAAAAGGACAATAGGATTTTTCAGTACCTATCTCATATGATTGTTATGAGACTCAAATGAAATAATGAATGTAAAACATTTAAAAACTGTAAAGTGGTACATATTGAATACTTGATAAATTCTTGTGGATTGATATAAATGTCATCATTTTGGTTTCTAGGCTAGTCTTTTTACCACTAGAACTGAGAAAGCCAGAGAAGTCAACAGAGCACTCATGTGAGAAATCTTTCTGTCCTATGGTCTGCCCCTCACCATAGACAGTGACAATGGAATGGCCTTTGTGACCTCAGTAATACAGGGGTTACCCAAAAGGTTAGGTATTAAATGTAAACTTCATACAGGGAACACTTGAATTCTTGGTGAAGCCACTCAGGATAAGTCAATTAGACAAGTCTCCATAGAATGGGAGCCCATACCACTAGGGAACCTCGTTCATCCCTACCAGACAGGAGACCCAGTTTAAGTCTGGAACCTAACTGGAAAAGGAAGCACTCAAACCTATTTAGACAGGGCTGCACACTGCTATCCCTGTCACCCCTACTTCTCTTAAGGTTACAGGTGTTAAGACATGATTCCACCACCAAGAGAGATGAACCAATTACAAGTGGACTTTGACCCTGAACCAGTGGAAAAATGGACTGTAACCCCTGTTCCTGACCATCCTACCAGGCTATGAACAACAGAGGCAGATGAGTGCTGAATGTCTGTCCACAGACCAGTTTGAAGTCAAGGATGTGGACTTTGTTAACATCAGTGTTTCTGTAGGTTCTGAAAGGTCTCCTGTTCCACTAGAAGGCAGGTCCTGATATATAATATCTGTAATATTTTATCTTCCTGCACCGGCAGTCTCACAGAACAAAGACTCTGGAGAGCTGAACTAAGAAAACTGTTCAGATTTTGTGTGTGCATTGCTACATTTGATAACTAGTAGTTTACAAGTGTTTGTGACCATTTGTGTGTGACCATTAGTGTGTGAAGGAACTGAGATTTGTCATGTCAGGAAAAAAAATATTCATATTCATATATATATATCCTGGTTCGGTCATGGGTCCTAACTCCCACCAGAGCATAGGAGCCCCCATTTCTGTGACTTCTGGGAAACTACCCCTGGGATATGGCCTTCCTGGGAAAGCCTTACTTGGGCCTCCAGGGACATGCAGTTGAAACATTGACTCAAACTTAAAAATAAGCTCCTTGGTCATTAACCAGTTTCTGAATGATTTCCATGAAGTTCCTTTTTGCTCATTCTATCTCCTCCTCTAACAGTTCATTCTCTGCCTTCCTGGTCAACCAATATGCCTGAGAATGTTTCCCCAAGGACCAGTTGCAACCCCTTTTAGTAGTTTTCCTCCTTCCCCATGTATCTGTTTACGTAGATCCTGCTCTCTGTGTTGTTGTTCCCCCTCACCCCCCGCCCCCAGCTAGGACATCAGGCACTAGTAGAGCTGGGCTGTGTTCCCCATTCTAGCTTGTCACATCCTTGTCACAGCCACTGGGGTTTCTGGCCACTCTCCTTGTCCCTGACTACTTTCTACCAGCTCTCCTATGAGCTATGTATGGAAATGCAAGAAGTCGCCTCTGCCCTCTCTACCCTACAAGTGACCACATCTCCCCCTCCTCATCCATCTGGTCGTGACTCACCCCACTATTGGGCTCCCTCTCTGTCACTGTAGTGGTGGTTTTCATTGGTCCCTGTGTCTTTAAGATGTTTTCTCAGCTTCTTGACAAGATTGTTGCTCAGGTCACTAGAAGCACTGTTTTTTCCTTGGTCAACTTATCAATCCCTGGAGGATAATGAGACCCTTTGACTCTCTAGGGGGCTTCATAAGTAGGGAATGTAATGGAAAAATCCTCCTCAGTCCCCCCACCAGTGGTACCTCTAGATATAGGTGTAAACATTTCCTGCCTGATTGAACCCACATTTCTTTATGCCTTCACTTGCCTGTTCTGATGTCCATACTTGCCCAACCATGTTTTTGTTTATAGTCCATGGAAACCCATAGAAAGCCCTGATTGTATATGTATCATGATTCCATAGGAACCCCTGATTATGTATAAAATAGCCAGAGCCCCTTGCCTTGGGGCCCAGACCTGAGGAACCATTCTGTCTGGGTCTGTGTGTAATAAATAATTCCTTCCTTCCTTTTTCTAAGTGACTTGTGGTTTCCTCCTGCCCAGCTAAACCAAAAATCCCACTGCAAGTTTATGTAAGTTTTTCCAGATTTTTCTGAAATCACCCTGAAATCTGAATTTCTGAAATCACCTCATTATTTCTTGTTGCACAATGTATTTCTTACTATTGTATTAATAATATGATGAATTTTAAATTAGATCCTTTTTTCTATTTTTGAAATCCTTGTATGATAATATTAAGGGACAGAAGTCTAATTTTCTAGGGCAAGAATCCTTCCTTCAACCTAAAAATGACATTGTTCATATCAGATACAGGGTTTGCATAAAGGTAGAAAGAGCTAGTGGTATTTAAAATTGAAATTCTCTGATGTTTCAGATGAATTACAAGTTCTGAATTTCTTATTATAGCTCTGTTGTTAATAGGTTTAAATCCATAAGAAGATAAGATAGAAAGATAGAGATATTTTAGTTAGTATAGCTCTTACTATATGAACTAGTTAATAAAAAAAAATTTAGGTTGTTGTACTAAATCAAAAATGAGTCTAGTTACTGGCAGATATCAGCAGAATTACTCAGAAATCTTTACAAGTGACTTGAACCTAAAGAAGCAGATCTTTTAGGAGAAGCCTCATTGAGAGTTGCCCTGAAGATAAGTCCTATTCTGTAATATCCAAAGGAAAATGTTACCAAATACCAAACTACTACCTAGGTCATCTGGGACTCAAGATAAAATGTGCTGATTAAATGGATATTTTAAGTGGATTACAAGGCTTTATGATATTTAATACTGATGATGATGATAATTATTGGTTTTCATTTCATGGTGTTTATCCTGAATTTTCTTGGTGGCCCATGGTAATATGTAATTCTCCCCTCTCAAATTAATACATAGTAAGCCCTATATGTTGTTTAATCTATATCTTGATTTAATTTAACCACATAGCCTATTTTTTTTTTAAACCCTGACCTTCTGTCTTGGAGTCAATACTGTGTATTGGCTCCAAGGCAGAAGAGTGGTAAGGGCTAGGCAATGGGGGTCAAGTGACTTGCCCAGGGACACACAGCTGGGAAGTGTCTGAGGTCAGATTTGAACCTAGGACCTCCCATCTCTAGGGCTAGCTGTCAATCCACTGAGCTACCCAGCTGCCCCCCACATAGCCTATTTTAAGAAGATTTACCTCCTTAAGGGATATATGCAATTGTGATTCTACTTAAATAAGATTGTTTAAATTTTATGACATTGAAGAAAGATGGGATTAGGATTTTTAAAAACACTCATGGTCTCATTTTACTTTCTTGTTGTAAGTTTGTTTCCTAGTTTATAGCCACTAAAGCTTATTTAAATTGATTTTGCATAAGCAGCAGAGATTGGGGTGATGCAGTTGAGGATAGGGAAATGATGGAGATCCAGTTGTGTTGCTAACATGGGTATTGTTAGCATGAAAGGGGAGATTTTGTGTAAGATCAGTCACTAATAGTCATTCTGAAGTAATGCCATAGTTTAACCTTGTTTGACTTTAGCATGCAGGGGAGGGTGGTCCAGAAGGAGAAGGAGTTCACTGGTTCTTTAATCATATCTCCTTAGTGCTAATCCCATCTCTTCATAATGAGTACCTGACAGAAGCTGCCACTCATGCCTGTAATAAGTTTTATGGTCAGCCTATACCAACTGCTAGCTGTGGTATAGCAGCAGAGATTAGTTACTGACAAAAAGTAGACCTAATATGGTAGTCACTAGGCTGTTTCTTTTTTTTTTCTTTTCTTTTTCGGGTTACAATAATAACTTTATTTCCCCTCCCTTTCCTCCACCCACCCTTCCCACAGCCAACGTGCAATTTCATTGGGTATTACTTGTGTCCTTGATTGGAACCCATTTCCATGTTGTTGTTTGCACTAGGATGTTCATTTAGAGTCAACATCCCCAACCATATACCTTTGATACATGTATTCAAACTGTTGTTTTTCTTCAGAGTTTTTACACCCACAGTGTTTCCTCTGATTGTGTATAGTGGTTTTTCCCATAGATTCCTCCAAGTGGTTTAGGATCACTGCATTGCCACTAATGGAGAAGTCCATTTCATTCAATTGTACCACAATGTATCAGTCTCTGTGTATAATGTTTTCCTGGTTCTGCTCCTCTCACTCTGCATCAATTCCTGGAGGTTTTTCCAGTCCCCATGGAATTCCTCCAATTTATTATTCCTTTGAGCACAATAGTATTCCATCACCAACATATACTACAATTTGTTCAGCCATTCCCCATTGAAGGGTATCCCCTCATTTTCCAATTTTTTGACACCACAAAGAGTGCAGCTAAGAATATTCTTGTACAAGTCTTCTTCCTTATTATCTCTTTGGGGTACAAACCCAGCAGTGCAATGGCTGGACCAAAGGGCAGACAGTCTTTTATCGCCCTTTGGGCATAGTTCCAAATTGCCCTCCAGAATGGTTGGATCAATTCACAACTCCACCAACTATGAATTAATGTCCCAATTTTGCTACCCCCCCTCCAGCATGCATTACTTTCCTTTGCTGTCATGTTAGCCAATCTGCTGGGTGTGAGGTGATACCTCAGAGTTGTTTTGATTTGCATCTCTCTGATTATAAGAGATTTAGAACACTTTATCATGTGCTTATTAATAGATTTGATTTCTTTATCTGAAAACTGCCTATTCATGTCCCTTGCTAATTTATTAATTGGAGAATGGCTTGATTTTTTTGTATAACTTATTTAGCTCTTTGTAAATTTGAGTAATTAAACCTTTTTCAGAGGTTTTTATGAAGATTGTTTCCCAATTTATTGCTTCTCTTCTGATTTTAGTTACATTGGTTTTGTTTGTACAAAACCTTTTTAATTTGATGTAGTCAAAATTATTTTTTTTAATTTTGTGACTCTTTCTAAGTCTTGCTTGGTTTTAAAATCTTTCCCTTCCCAAAGGTCTGACATGTATGATATTCTGTGTTCACCTAATTTACTTATAGTTTCCTTCTTTATATTCAAGGCATTCACCCATTCTGAGTTTATCTTGGTGTAGAGTGTGAGGTGTTGATCCAAACCTAATCTCTGCCACACTGTCTTCCATTTTTCCCAGCAGTTTTTATCAAATAGTGGATTTTTGTCCCAAAAGCTGTGGTCTTTGGATTTGTCATAGACTGTCTTGCTGAGGTCATTTACCCCAAGTCTATTCCACTGGTTCTCCTTTCTGTCTCTTAGCCAGTACCAAATTGTTTTGATGACTACTGCTTTGTAATATAGTTTGAGATCTGGGACTGCAAGGCCATCTTCCTTTGTATTTTTTTTTCATTATTTCCCTGGATATCCTTGATCCTTTGTTCTTCCAAATGAACTTTCTTATGGTTTTCTCTAATTCAGTAAAAAAGTTTTTTGGTAGTTCAATGGGTATGGCACTAAATAGATATATAAGTTTGGATAGGATGGTCATTTTTATTATGTTAGCTCGTCCCACCCATGAGCAATCAATTTTTTTCCAATTGTTTAGATCTAGTTTTAATTGTGTGGAGAGTGTTTTGTAGTTGTGTTCATATAGTTCCTGTGTTTCTCTCAGCAGATAGATTCCTAAGTATTTTATATTGTCTCGGCTGACTTTAAATGGGATTTCTCTTTCTAATTCTTGCTGCTGAACTGGGTTGGAGATATATAGAAATGCTTATGACTTATGTGGGTTTCTTTTTTATCCTGCAACTTTGCTAAAGTTGTTGGCTATTTCCACTAGCTTTTTGGTTGATTCTCTAGGATTCTTTAGGTAGACCATCATATCATCCTCAAAGAGCAATAACTTGGTCTCCTCCTTGCCTATTTTAATGCCTTCAATTTCTTTTTCTTCTCTAATTGCTACTGCTAGTGTTTCTAATACAATGTTAAATTATAAAGGTGATAATGGGCATCCTTGTTTTATTCCTGATGTTATTGGGAAGGCTTCGAGTTTGTCCCCATTGTAGATGATGTTGGCTGATGGTTTTAGATATATACTGTTTAGTATTTTTAGGAAAGGCCCTTCTATTCCTATACTTTCTAGTGTTTTCAATAGGAATGGGTGTTGTATTTTATCAAAGGCTTTTTCTGCATCTATTGAGATAATCATGTGATTGTTTTTGGTTTGCTTGTTAATATTGTCAATTATATGGATGGTTTTCCTAATATTGAACCATCCTTGATCATAGTGGAAAACCCTATACACACACACACACACACATACACACACACACACACACATATATGTATTTATGCATGCATATATCTATATACCTATTTATGTCTTGACATTTCATCCTATACAGTTTGTCACTGTTCGCTCTAAGTGTAATTCTTCTACCTGCCCAAGTGATAGCAACAGTTTTAAAGTTACCAATGACCTCTTATTTTATAGGAATACAAATCATTTTAACTTATTGAGTCTCTTAAAAATTTGTTTTTTTTCTTTTTCCCCTCTTTTTTAATTACCTTTTGATGATTCTCTTGAGTTCTGTGCTTGGACATCAAATTTTCTGTTCAGGTGTGGTCTTTTCTTTATGAATGCTTGGAATTATTCTATTGTGTTGAATGACCATAATTTCCCCTGTAAGAATATAGTTAGTTTTGATGGGTAGTTGATTCTTGGTTGTAGACCTAGTTCCCTTGCTTTCCAGAATATCATATTCTATGCCTTTTGGTCCTTCAGTGTGGATTCAGCCAGATGCTGAGTTAACCTCACTGTGTTTCCATGGTATCTGAATGGCTTCTTCATGGCAGCTTGAAATATCTTTTCTTTGGTCTGATAGTTTTTGAATTTGGCTATAACATTCCTGGGTGTTGTCAGTTGGGGATTAAATACAGGAAGTGATCTGTGGATTCTTTCAATCTCTACTTTCCCCTCCTGTTCTAGGATATCGGGACAGTTTTCCTGAATAATTTCCGGTAGTATTATGTCCAGGCTTTTTCTTTTGTCATGGTCTTCTGGTAGACCAATGATTCTTTTTTTTTTTTTTAGTTTTTAAAACATTATTTTATTTTGTCAGTTTCATACATTATTCATTGAAAAGAGAGATCATTTTCTTTTCCTCCCCCCCCCCCCAAACCTTCCCCTAGCCAATGCGCAATTTCTGTGGGTATTACATATGTCCTTGCTCTGAACCGATTTCCTTGTTGTTGGTATTTGCATTAGGGTGCTCATTTAGCGTCTCTCCTCGATCATGTCCCCTCAACCTCTGTAGTCAAGTAGTTGCTTTTCCTTGGTTTTTACTTCCACAGTTTGTCCTCTGCTTGAGGATAGTTTTTTTTTTTTCTCTCATAGATCCCTGCTGATTGTTCAGGGGCATTGTAAAGCCATTACTGGAGAAGTCCATTACATTTTATTGTACCACAGTGTATCAGTCTCTGTGTACAATGTTTTCCTGGCTCTGCTCCTCTCACTCTACATTACTTCCTGGAGGTTGTTCCAGTCTCTATGTAATTCCTCCACTTTATTATTCCTTTTAGCACAATAGTATTCCATCACCAACATATACCACAATTTGTTCAGCCATTCCCCAATTGAAGGGCATCCCCTCATTTTCCAATTTTTGGCCACCACAAAAAGTGCAGTTATGAATATTCTTGTACAAGTTTTTTTTCCTTATTATCTCTTTGGGGTACAAACCCAGCAGTGCTATTATACCAATGATTCTTAAATTGTCTCTTCTCGAAAGATTTTCTAAATGGTCTGTTTTGTGAATGAGATGCTTCACATTTTCCTCAATTTTTTCACTCTCTTCATTTTGTTTTATAGTGTCCTGCTGCCTTATGAGGTCATTTAATTCCAGTTGTCGTATTCTGGTTCTTAAAGACTGGATTTCATCCCTGGATTTTTGGTCATCCTTTTCCTTCTGGTCTAATTTTCTTTGAAGGTTGTCTTTCATCCTCTTTACCTCATCTTTCACCTCCTTTGCCTCATCTGTTGTTTGCTCAAATTCACCCCTTCTTTATTCCCTGTATTTGTCTGTGCTCTTGCTCCTCTCATTTTTTTGGTTTTGGGGGCTTCTGTCAGTCTCCCCTTGTTGAGCTTTAACAGGAGATCTCTCAGTATAGTCTATATTGGGGGATTGTTGGGGTTTCAGCTTCCCTGTCCTCTGGAGGCTTTTGATTGGATTAAAGTCCAGCAGTCAATGAGGATGGGTGTGGAGCCTGGGCTTCCCTGCCTTCTGGAGACTTTTGATGGGATTAAGTTCAGCTTAGTTGGGCTGGGTGTGTTCTGAGTCCAAAACTTCATGGAAGGCTGGAGCAAATATGGAGGATCTCCACAGCTCTGGCTAGGCTGCCAGGTCTATTCTCCCTCTCTAGCTCCTTACCCACTGTCTGTGTTGGACGCTCTGAACTTGGCCAGCCCTGCTTGCAAGTTATGCCTTTCAGACCAGCACCTTTGACTGTCCAGAAGTTCCCACTGCTGCTGGAATCTCAGTGCTCTGGTTGGGAAGGGGGATGGGTCCTGGGACCTTCCTTCTGTCTTCCCCTTAAACCTGAGTAGTCTCAGATTCTAGCTTTTCGGGGGGTGTACCTTTTGAATTAAGTCCAGAAGGATTGTTCCTTGGCTCTGTCTTCTTAAAGTTAAGTTTGATTTTCAGTCCCCTGGGAGCATTCAGTTTGTGATCAGTTAGGAAGGGTATTCAGAGGTTTTAATTTCTGCTCCTTCTAGGCTGCCATCTTGATCATTTCACATGTTTCAAATGAGGCCCCATTAAAATTCTCCTTAACTTTTGCCAGCTACTCTTCTTACAAATGCATGGCTTCATTTACCCTTTTTGTGATTCTCATCCAACTAATGTTCACAGAACAACAACGTGGTCTGGTGGAGACATCAAAATAAAAAAAATGTACATCATGGTCTTTGGCAAGTGGAGATCTATGAATATTAGTGTCCCTAATTTCATGTCTTGCCTCAAAAATTGATTATCTATGATGCATGATGTTTTAACTTCTCTGCTTCTATTTCATTACTTGTCAAGTGGGTTTGTTGAATGGGTTTATTGTTTGAATCACCTGAGACAATGTTTATGAAAGTGATGTGACATTTTTAAAGTATTGCACAAATACAAGACATTGTAATAACCTCTTATGCTTTTCCCCATATATGTGTTTTATGAGAAGTACAGTTCTTTATCCTTATTATTCTAGGCGTCTTACACTGTGGACAATATCAGAACATACAGAAGATTCCTCTAGTGGTGAGTTTTTGACTTTTTTATTCTGGCTGATTTCATTCACTATGCCATTATTGGAGGGACATTGAGATTAAACCTATTATCATGTTATAGATGCTTACCAATAGCAGCCAAATATAGAAAATTTTTTAAAAATTAATTCTTTGGAGGAAAGTAGGAGGCTCAGTGTAATGAGAGCCAGGCCTCTAGAGATGTTAGGTCCTGGGTTCAAATCTCGCCTCAGACACTTCCTAGCTGTGTGACCCTGGGCAAGTCACTTAACACCCCACTGCCTAGCCCTTACCACTCTTCTGCTTTGGAACCAATACATAGTATTGATTCTAAGATGGAAGGTAAGGGTTATTTTGATTGAGTTTAAATGTGGGCCAGAGTGTCACAACAACAGGGGTTCCACAGAGGAAACAGAAGCAGGACATGATAAATGGACATGAAAACATTCACACTTGGAAGTTTAGCACTTCATGATTTAATCCACCCACTTCTCTATCTAGCAGCTATATTAGCCAAGATATAATTTTGGCCCATGGGAATTCAAACTTACCTAGCATGAGAAACTAAACAAACACACAAACTGATTCTGGGAAGTATTATCTTCTTATAATTCTGAGAACTCATTATTTTCCTCTGGTGACAAACAGACATCTAGAGCAAAGACCTTGAATACCTCAGGCTCCTTATCTGAAATGTGCCCTCCTCTAAAAAGTTGTACCCCTTGCATTACCTTACTCAAGAATGCTAGTGGGGAGGGGAACATGGCAAAAGAGGATTTAACTCTTTGCATTCTCTATATCTCCCCCCCCCCCATATGGCAAGCTGGGAAGGGAGAGGGTTGTAAGATTAAAATTAATATCCAGTAACTCCAAGCATATTTCATAAGATTTATTAATAATCACTTAAAGTAGAGGAAATAGATAAAGCCTGAGTAAAGACATTGAGAAAAAGCTAGTAGGGGACAGTCCCTTTTGGCATAAGAGTGTACATTATGTTAAAGTAATGGATTTGGGGAATGGTTTTATGAAAAGGTAACAGATGATAACAACAATATATATAAACAGGGGTACATTTAATTTAAAATGGTAAAGGCAGTTAGGAGGGGTTAGGAGTGTCTACTAATAATGATAACCCACCCAAGTAATAAAATAAACTTAACTAAACTAAATTACAACTTACTAAGGGGTTATCAATGTCCACAGGTCCAGATTCACACAAACTCCAGATGGTAGGGTCAGACAGCAGGATGAAGTTGTAGTGTCCTCACAAGGTCTAAAAAGGGAGGAAGTTCTCACCATTCACAATGTCCACTACTGTGAAGGGAAACACTCAACCTTTTGATAATCCAAAAGTCCTTGGCAGCTCATCAATTGGTTCTTCAGAGAGACTACTAGGCACATCTTCAAGTCTGACTAGCTTCAAAGAAAGAGAGATTTCCAGATGCCTTAGAATCCTGATCCAGCCAAGTCTGTGGAATCTTGATCTTGCAAGCTGCTAGCCTTCATTGCTATGCTCTGCTAGAAATCCTTTCTTACAATTCACAACAAATGCATTCAAGCCCCCACAGTCCAATTTCACTACATCCCAAGATTCACTTTGAATCTCTCGGTGCAATGTGTGGTCTCTGCAGGCATCTTCATGGTGGCTTCTCCAAACAATTCACTTTCTGGATTCAGGGAGAGAGCAAGTTTTCTTATCATAAAGTTACTCTCAAAAGAATTTAAACTTTGCATTATAGGATAATACAATCACCCCTAAGGAGGGTACCAACAAACACATGGATAACCAGGGATTCATGGGTGAGTTATGCAGTATATGAATCAATTTTTCAAAAGAAAATAAAAAAACAGCAAAATATACAAATAAAAGAGAAAAAATAACTTCTGGATGAACTATAAAATATCAAAGTATTGTGTGTAAAAAGTCTAAAGTAAGGAAAAATAAACCTATAACAGGTCCTTAAATCAGGGCCCAATTAAAGTGCTTCAAGTCCCACAGGCCTGTAGTAGCAATTAAGCACTTACCCAATTAACCAGGATTACAGAAAATTGCCACACTATGAAAAAAAGAAAAGGGACTAGATTTTTTAAGTAGATGGGAAATATCATTCCTTGGTCTGATTTTACCTTTTTTTCTCAGGGATAAGGGAGCCAAATGGTAGCCAAACTTAAGTACTTGGTAGAATGTGGCATGGGGAAGACCTGCATCTGACGTATGTCAGATAGCCTCAACCTTGAACCTCAGACAAGTTCAAGTCCTATGTCTTGGCACAGAATTTCATCAATCCCACCAGGATTGGTTGGTATTTTTGACCTTGTGCTCGTTGACACTGTGCAGATTAACTTTGTGCTTGTTGGCACAAGCAAAATCTCATAATATTTAACAATCAATAGTAGGTTTCCATAGTCTAAAGCCGTTGGGTATGCATTGACATTAGGGTAATGGACGTTTTAAACTTACCCTAGTGCAAACTAAAAAAAAAAAAACAAAAACATTAATACTGGTAACATGTGCTTCAAGTATAAAAAAAAATGAAAGAAAAATGAAAACTCAAATACTGTTTTGCACATACAAGGAAAAACAATAATAAAAAATTTTTAAAAATCAAAAATATATAGTTCTCAATCAGTGAAATGTATCAGCCAAGTAGAGGCAGAATACAAAGGTTTCTCACCCAAAGATGAGATCCATTTCCTTTTTAACTTTGCTATAATCCACAGTGTGAGTGCAAATGATTTTTACCAAGTAATAGCTTTATAAAACAGTAGTACAGCAGTAAAGTGAAAAGCACATTCAAAGAAATAACAAAATTCACAAAAAGCACATCAAATTCTCCAAAGGTTACTGATACAGGTTTTGTATAACTAGTTTATGGACTTTTATAATGGTATATTCTTCAGTCCAAGCATAGGATGGTACAAATAAAGACAGTGCAACTGAATATAAATGTAATAGCCAAAACATAGTAACAGAAAGTGACATGGTGTAACAGAATATTATAGATTCACTTAATATCCAAACTTAAAAACAAAATTAAATCTTAAGACAAGTAATTAGCAAATAGAATAAGGTGGATACAGTCACTCATTATCAATAGAAGTTTCTCACTTTACATATGAGCAATGGATCCAAGAGTCCTTTTCTCCAATTTTGATAGCCTTTGGAGTGGCCTTGAAATGGGCCTTCCCAGGCAGGCTGAGTTCCCCCAGGACAATGGAAATTTTTATGTACAATTTTTATGTACCTGAGTGCAAGTCATGGAGCGAGAAGTCTAAAGGTCCTGCTTATATAGCAGTCCCAGTTTCATGGAGTTCTCACAATTTGATTTGAAAATCATATATATATATATATATATATATATATATATATATATATATATATGAGGCAATAGAAGTATCTCCCCCTAGCAGTGATGTGTATACAGGAGAGAAAGGCTTAGCCTTCATAGGGGTATGTCCAAAAAGCATCTCAAATAGTGAGATGTCTAGATGTCCTTTGGGCCTTCTATGAAGATAAATAGGGCCAGAGGGAGAATTTCAGGCCATTTTAAATGAGTCTCAGTGCACAATTTTCCAATCATAGTCTTAAGATTTCTATTCATTCTCTCAACTTAGCCCAAGCTCTGGGGATGGTATGGTATATGGAATTTGGGAATTATGCCCAAACAAGAATAAATCCAAGAAAAAACTGAATCAGTGAAATGAGTTCCTCTGTCTGAATCAATTTGTGCTGGCAGGTCAAAGTGAGGAATAATCTCTTTTAAAAGCACTTTGGCAACAAAAGCCGCTATGGCTCAAAGAGTAGGAAATGCTTTAGGCCATTTGGTCAGATGATCTACTATGACCAGACAAAATGTATACTGTCCAACTTTTGGCATATTGATACAAATCATTTTGCAGCTGTTCAAAAGGTGTGTAACCCAGAGTATGCCCACCAAAAGCTTTGCCATGAAAGGAGTGCTAATTGAATGCTTGGTAGGTAGGGCAGACTGAACACATTAAAGGCTATGGTATTTATTCCAGGGGCTATCCATATTCTTTTAACAGATTCCACAATCCCCTGGGTACCAAAGTGACTATATTTGTGAATAAATTGGCAAATTTGGTGATAAAAACATCTAGGGAGTAGGGGTTTTCCTTCAGCTGATGCCCATACTCCATTTATCAATTTTGCTTTAAATTTATGCTTGCATTTTTCCACTTCATTTTCATTATAAGAAAGGGACAAATTTAAGTCATCACTAGTTGCCAATGTTAAAATTAACTTGGGCCTTTCTAAGGCCACTAGCTTTGCAGTGGTATCTGCCTGGTCATTCCCCCTAGAGACAGGTCAGTGCCACCTGTAAGGGCAGGGCAATGAACTACAGCTAGGGCTTCAGGGAGTTAAAGGGCAGAAAGAACTTCATTAATGATTTCTGCATTTGCTATACATTTTCCAGCTGATGTTAAAAATCCCCTTTGAAGCCATAGCATACCCACTGCATGACAAATACATATTTAGAGTCTGTGTAAATTGTTGCCTTCTTATCTTTGACAATTATACAGACATGTTTTAGAGCTATCAGTTCTCCACTTTATACTTGAGGGCAGTAAAGCTGACCAGTCAGTGGCAAATTCTGTGACTACAGCAGCTCCAGTGTAGCATATGCCATCCCTCATGAAAAAAGAGCCATCAGTGAATAAGACTAGATCTAGATTGTCTAAAGGAGTGTCAAGTATATTATCTCGAGGGTTTTCTGCCATGGACACTAAAGTTTCACAATTGTGCAAAGGTTCTCCTGAAACTGATACATCACGATGCAAGGTTTCAGGATTTAGAATTGTACAGCATTTCAAGGTAATATTTTCATTACCTAACAAGGTTACCTCGTATCTTTCAAGTCTCTGATCAGAAAATGCCTGTGTTCTGTGTCTTAGCAACAATGCTTTGACTTCATGAGACACAGTATTGTTAGTGGGCATACCAATACTAAATCAGTTACTAATAAATATTAGTTACTAATAAAACTGTTGCAGCTATGCTTCTGAGACATGGTGGAGCTCCTGAAGGTACTGGGTCCAGCTGGCCCCAAACAGCTGGACTCTCAGCAGGTCCCAAAGGCTGAGTTAGAACACCTGAAGCTACCCCTCTCTGTTTCATGTACATACATACAAAGTAAATGACTTGTTATAATCTAGGATGCCTAGAGCAGGGGTAGACAGGATAGCCTGTTTTAATTTAGAAAGAGCTGACAGGTGTTCCATCTGTAACTTAAATGGTTCAGAGACAATTTCTTTTTCAATGCTATAAGGGGTTTAGTGATTTCTCCATATCAAGGGATCCACTGCCTATAAAACGTGTTGCTCCAAGAATTGCCCTCAACTGTTTCTTAGTAGAGGGTGCACTCAATTTTTTAATATCTTCAATGTGATTAGGGAAAATGGAGAGGGCACCAGCAGTTAAAATAAACCCTAAATATTTTATTTTGAGGAGACACCACTGAAACTTTGCCTTTGAGAACTTGTGACCTCCTTAATGTAATTCTAAAAGATGTTTGCTAACTTCCTGGCACACTGTCACATTTGGTGAGGCCAAGAACAAATTGTCACTTTTTGAATTAAATAGATTATTTAATAAATAGATAATTAATATTATCTGTATCTTGACTCAAAATTTGTGAGAATAATGTAGGGCTGTCCATGAACTGTTGTGGCAACTGAGACTAGGTCCACTGGGAAACTTTCCAGGTAAAGGCAAATATATTCCTGGAACTCTCATGAATTGGTATTGAGAAAAATGCTGAGCACAAATATACTACAGTAAAGTATGTGGCTGTGCTAGGAATAGAGGAGATAATTGTGTTTGGGTTTATTTAGAACCACAGGATGTCTCTTTATGACACGATTATTCATAGCTCTTAAATCTTGTACAAATCTATAGATAGTTTTCCCACTGGGCCCTAATTTTGGATTTTTTTACAGGTAGGATGGGTGTATTATATTTATATTTGCATGGAACTATTATTCCTTGCTCAATTAATGAATCTATCACTGGGATAATTCCCTCAATTGCCTCTTTTTATAGAGGATACTGAGGAATGGAAGGAGGTGGACCATCTTTTGTTTTGATTTGAACAGGAACAGCTGATTTGAGTAGGCCAACATTGGTAGATGATGTGGCCCAGAGAGACACTGGTATATCAGCTGGGATTTCAAAAATGGGAGGCTCCTTCATTTCCTGACTGTTTGAAAGAAGTACAGGGAGCAAATTTAAGGATTCCTCAGGCAATTCTAGTGACATAGAGCCATCTGGAGAGCAAGTTATTGTGGCTTTAAGCTTGTATAAAAGATCTCTCCCTAGAAAATTTATAGAGGAGCTAAGCATTAGAAGGGAATAATATTCTACTGATAGGGGTCCCAGAGACCATTCGAGGGGAAAGCTTTTGGACCTTTCGGTATGACCCTGAAATCCCAACTACATTTAGTGAGCCAATGGAATCATAATCAGAATCAAGTGTACTCATCAAAACTGATCTGGAGGCTCCAGTGTCCAAGAGGCAATCATACTACGTATTTCCAACTTTCAGGGTTACTTGAGGTTTATCACTATAGGGTGTGAATGTGTGAAATGGATAGGGATAACTGGCATTAAGACATCAGGGTCTGGGAATTCAAAGGTTTAACTCTCTGATTCCAGAGCCCTAACTCCCCCCCACCCCCCACCCCCACACACACATCTCATAAAGATCGTTGGGTATTTCTCTGGGATTCCCCACATTGAGGGAAATTTTCTCTGTGATTGTAGCATGGACGAGCTCCACTTTGTATATATTATTTTGGGGTACTTTGATATGAGTTATCTTTTGCCTCATTCAGATTATTATTTCTATAATTGTTGTTATTTCTAAAGTTATTATTTCTAATCACCTGATTCTACTTTTTACAGTTCATCATTATGTGACCCCTTCTTGCACAGAAGTGACATGTTAATGATTGATTTTTGGATTCCTGCAAAGGGGCAATGGTTACTGCTTGACCTGCTTTATCTTTTACAAATATTTCAGTTAAAACTTTTATTTCCTTCCTTAATGTCTCTACTAATTTATTGGTCTCATCATTTCTCTGTTCATGGCCTTTAGATACATAAAATGCAACTCTCCTCAATTCCTCAAGGTTCATATTAGGCCAGTTTGGGCAGTTGGTCTTAAAATAATCTTTGATAACTTTGCAATAGTTATTTACAAACTGTTTCCTAATTTGCCTGACATCTCTCTCTTTGTAGATCTAGATCTATGTATCTACTTCCCAGCTCAATAAGTCTATCCATAAACTGGGAGTTTTCTCCTCTGAATTGCTTAAGACTCTCAAACTTTGTTCATGTACCTGGCCTATCAGAACAGTCTCTCATTGCTTTTTGTAATGCCTCTCTAGCCTGGCATAGTTGTAAATTATCCCTCTTATCATTAACATCTCATCTATGGTCTTGCTCCAGCCAGTGAAGTGCATTCTTTCCCTGGTCCTTATTAACAAGAGAAACAATTTTATTTTTCTCTCTTTCAGTCAAAAGGGCTTGGAGCAAATTTTCTACATCTTGATATGCAGGATCATATGTATGAAAAATGTTGTCAAGCTTCTTAATAATTGCAATAGGCCAAACTTCAAAAGAAGGGGTATTCTGCTTGAATCTCTTAATATCTTGAGCTGTAAAAGGTGTGTGATGTCTAAAGGAAATGATATCTCCATGCTTATTTAAGGTGGGCACTTTCCTTAAGGGGAATAGGTATTTAACTGAATTGTTTGTGTTTTTTGTCTCATGACTGAATGTCTGTGTTGCTATGGAGTAAGTAAGGGGAGGGGTAAGGAGAGGAAAGGGTGAGCTGAGAGGGAGTCTTTGGTTTGGGGATGAGGAGGCAGGACCAGAGGATTGGGGGTGGGGAGAAAGTACAGGGGAGGGCACGGAGGCCAGGAACTGCATAAGGTGAGAGCGGAGGTATTCAACCTTAGGCATAGATGGGGAGGGATCTTCCTTTTCCATCTTGAGATCAGTCAAGAGTTTTTCAAAATCTCCCATTTGGGTCTATAAGTTAAGCATACTAGCTTTCTGTTTTTTATTCTTGAGAAGTAAATACACTGTCTTTCTGAGGGCATTTACCCCAATCTATTCCAATGATCCTTCCTTCTCTCTCTTAACCAGTACCATATTGTTTTGATGATTTTAAATGAAATTTTTGAGGAGAAGTAAATAAAGTGGGAAATGTCCAATGAAAATAAACACTCCCAGGAACAGAAGTAAACAGAGACAATCTAAATTTGTAAGCTTTTCTAACTCATTGAAATTCTCGGGGGGGGGGGGGGAGGGGAAACCCTGTTTCCTTAGAGTTTGAACCATGCTTTGTAACATCTTTACTCCTCAGATAAGCGTTATGGCTTTTGGATACAGGAAAAACAAAAGAAACTTAGTTGAAGGTAAAAAAACCCTCAGAAGTTATCTAAGAGGTTTGGAGGAGTATTCTTCCTTCCACGTCCCCCCAGGGGCAACAATGCCAGGCAGAACAAAAGGGTATTTGAATAGAGAATTGTTATTTATGGGAAATATATTGACCCTAGATATTGATAGGAATTGGTAATAATCAATAGTTGATAATCTTTGTGATCAACTTCTTGATTTGAGCTGAGCTGACAGTTAGTAAAAGATGGCTGATTCTAGCAGTAGGAAGAATCCTGTTCAGAGTAAATATATATTATAAACTATTTATTGTATGTATAAAAATTTAAGGAAAGAGAGGGGGAAAGGAAAAAAAAACAGATAGGAAAGTATTTCTTATTTATATATATGAAACCCTAATCTAATAAACTCTATCTATAACCAACCCCAAATTCTGGCTTGCAAAAGCCTTCTTCTCGATTGCCAAAAGGCTATCCTCCTTCTTCTACATTGTCTAACTAAATTTCCATTGACTGTCTTTCTATCCTAACACTTAAATAAAATTAATGAATGGTAGTAACATATAAACTGGATTTCTTCTTTCCTCAGCTCAGATTATTGGAATTCTCACAGACAGCTTCACTCAGCAGTAGCATTATAGTGTCAGCTATTGGTGAAACAGTGGACCTGCAACCACTCTTCTCTTTTATCTGCTAGGATGATCCAAGAAATACCAACAGATTTTCTTCAACTCACAGAGTGGGCTCCTTGAATCACCTTCTTTAGTTAGGAAAATCCAAAGAGTGAATTATTGGCCTTTTCCAAGACTCCTTGAGACAGTTCTCTTCCCATCATCCTTCTTTGAGATTCCACTCTGTCTTAAAGAAATCCAGCTCAATCAAACTCATTTCTCCATCTATTACCTAAACTATCAATAATCCTTTGTTGCTTACTTATTTAATAAATACTCATAACAGGATACAGGCTCTACCTGATGTTTGGGTCAGGAAAACCCAGAGACTAATTGCCAGAATTCTGGCTTCAAATACACTGACCTGCTACCTGACCCTCCATTATCCTGGGTTTTAGGATGTAGAGGGTGGCACTGGAGACCTTCCCCTGTGCCAACTAACCCTTCAGTTTTCACCCTCTCAACAAGGAGCATGAGAACCCCCAGGATCAGCTTAAAAATCAGCTTGGAAGCAAAGAGGGGGTTTGGGTGGGCAGTGGGTAAGGGGCTGCTCTCCTGCTACAAGTAGACAGGAAACCAGTGGTGTGAACTCGTGGTTATGGGTTTGGGGGCTGTAAGAGGCAGGAGGCCAGTTCTGGCCACTCAGCTGTTAACAATATAGGGGAGATATATACTTCACCTTCTCTGCAGAAACTCAGGAATCAGCCATGGGAGCCAGTAGCAGAAACTCTCATGGTGGGCAGGTCTCCACCACCGGGAAAACTTCCTATCTTTACTCAAAGGTTATCTGAAAAGAAGATCAAGGATTATGTCTTCTGTAATGGATTACCAAAAAATGTAAAATTAAAATTAATATCCAATAACACCAAGTATTATATTTTATAAGATTCATTAATAATCATTTGAAGTAGAAGAAATAAAAGGACAAAGGTAAAAAATTGAGTAAAGAAAAGTTTTCCCAGGCTCATTCACGGAGAAAAGAGAGTGAGAGGCAGGATTATACACAAACTTTATCTCCAAAACATAAGGACATAACGTGAGAAATAACATGGGAAAGTGGGATTTTGAGTCCTGGGGAGCAGATTCTAATTATACAACAGGCAACAGGATACTCACAACTAGCAGTATTATAAGTAGCCTGCACCAGTCCAGTGGCAACCAGAATTTACCATATCTGAGCATTGGCACTTTGACTTCCAGTCCACCATGGCTCATAGTAGCCTAGTTGGCATTCATGCTCCTACTGCAGGTGGTGTCATTGTGCCAAGACACCAGCTGTTGGCCTTTAATGTAGATGCACTGAGCACAAGATATATGACATTGCAAAAACAGTGGATCGATATTTTGAGCCCAATTGGGGTCCATGTGACTCACAGAATGATGAAAATCTGCACCCTTGGCTAACAGTACAATCTGTCCCAAGTATCCCATGCATGGTGACAGTCCTATAAGCATGTGTCAGGCTCCCATCATATAGTCCCCATTCCTATTATCTGGATGCGAGTGTTCTTAGTAGGAAACAAACTATAATGAAATGTGAGAAGGTAACATTTTGTATCTAGACACATCCTGAAAAATTAGTCAATAATGAAAAAAAAAGTGGTGTCTCCACTGCCCTGTGGAAGGTAAAATTCCTGATTATCTCATTTTTCCTTACATTATTCTCAAGGGCTACAAATTCCTATACCTGTAAATCTATTCCATCAAAAATATATGTGCCATAGCACAATGACATCCTCAGAAGACAATAACAGTTCTATGAAAAATTAGAGGCAAAAATTGCCCCTCTCAATGTATTCTAGAAGTAGCTGGGTGGCACAATGAATAGAGTGTTTGGCCTGGATTTGAAAAGAGCTGAGTTCGAATGTGGTCTTAGACTGTGTGACCCTAGGCAAGCCACTTAACTTCTTTTTAACCTCAGATTTCTCAAGTGTAAAAAAGAGGTTGATAGCCATACCTTCCTCCCAGAGTCTCTGTGAGAATTTAGTAAAATATTATTTGAAAACTGCCTCCACATAGTAGGCACATAATGCTAATTTCCTTCCTTGCTTCCTTTTATGTGCCCTGACTATATGTGTTTCCTACATGTGTATTCCTATATGTGATTCCTGTATATGCTTATTTTTTTTTCCATGAATGTTATGTGTATTAGTGAGACAATAAGCCCCAAGAGGAAATGTTCTGTTGCTATTTATTATGCCATTTCATTAAATTTCTCTGCTTTGAACTAATAAATAAATGAATGAATAAATAAATAAATACACACATGTGCCATTACCATATAATACAGGTTCAAATACAAATTGGTCCCATTCCAACACCTCCACAAATGGAGGAACCTTCCAGATATCCCCACTGACCACTTTCAATTGCTAACACCCCACCACATCAAGAGCTTCCAGTAATTGGCATCTTTGTTCTTTTCCTCCTCCACTATGTCTGCAGGGCAACTGTTTTCAGGCTCTGTGCCTGTCTTCGAACAAAGAAGTCTGACTCATTACCCGAGCGACCAGACGACTCTTTCATCTGAATCATCAGGAACATATTCTCAACTGCGCTTTAAGACTGGTACCAGTTCTTTCCATTCACCTTGGGGTGTCCTATACATGGCTTTCACCTAATAAGTACTTAACAATGAAGGGCGATTCAGGTGGAGCCCACAGCTGAGAAAAAAACTTTGAAGCTGGGGTCTTATTGTTATCATCAAAAGTCAAATAATTCATAGTGTAGGTTGCCATAGCCAGAAAATATTGTACTGACCCATAGTTTCCCCCTTTTTGTTTTTGTAAGAATGCTTTTTAATATCTGATGTTTGCATTCCACTATAGCTTGCCCTTGAGGATTGTAAGGGATTCCTGCAATGTGGGTGATAGCCCACGTCTTACAGAATTGTTGAAATTGATTTGAGGAGTAAGCTGGACCGTTATCTGTTTTCAATTTTTGTGGTGGGCCAATAATTTGAAAAATGAGAAGAAAATGTTCCATCACATCTTTACACTTTTCTCAGGAGTGACACGAGGTAAATGTGAAACCTGAGAAAGTGTCAGTAGTGACATTAATGTAAGCAAGTCTGCCAAATGCAGGGTAATGAGTTACATCTGTCTGCCATAATTGCAGAGAAGTAGTATCCTGGGGATTAACTCCACTAAGAGGGGCTTACTGAAAAGGAAGACAGGCAGGACAATTCTGAAATATCTTGGGTTTGTTGCCTAGAGTTATGAAAACATTGCTGCAGCACTTTTGCAGATTGATGGAAAGTAGAATGTGAAAGCTTAGCCTGTCTTGAGGCACAAAAAAAGATTGATCCATTATGTTGTTTCCAGCTGCCGGGGTTAAGTGATGTGGTGATTTTAAATCAGTCTCCTTTTAACAGTTGGAATAGTGGAGTTAATACATAACTAGGAATTCCTAAAAGAAATCTCAGCCAATTAATATCTCCAAGTAACTTTTGAAAATCATTTAAAGTTTTTAACCAGTCCTATCTTATCTCAGTTTCTGTGGCTGTACATGAGTGTCATGAATTTAATATTCCAAGTATTATAAAGGGGTTTCCATTTGTACCTCTCAGGAGCAACTATAAGGCCTTTCTCAAGGCTTTTTCTCAAGGCTTTCCTATAATTCTGGATAGGCCTACTGTAACTCTTCAATAGAAGAATGAGCAATGAGGACATCATCCATGTAATGAAGGATCAGAAATTGAGGATATTTTTGCTGAAAAGATCTGATTGCCTGAGCCACATACATTTGACAAACAGTTGGAGAATTTCACTTACCCTGGGGCAGGACCACCCATTAATATCTGTTGTTGTGAGGTTCTTACAAATTAATAGAGGGAATTGAGAAGACAAACCTAGGACAAATCCTGTGGCTGCAAGGAAATTGTAAAAATATGGTCTTTTTAATCTAACACCCAAGCTGTCCATGACTCAGGAATCATGACAGGACTAGATAAGCCAGGCTGTAAAGTACCCATGGTTTCCATTTGATCATTCACTTCCCTAAGATCAGTTATAAATCTCCATTTGCCCAATTTTTTCTTGATAACAAAAACAGGAGAATTCTAGGGACTAGTGGATTGTTTAATATTTCCTGCTTGTAACTGTTCTTTCACCAGATCTTTTAAAACAGAGAACTTTTCTTTAGGTAAGGCCCACTGGTCTACCCATATAAGAATGTCATTTTTCCAAGTAATATGCAAAGTAGATGGATGCTCTGCACTGACCAGGGCCCCTAGGAAAAATCTGTGGTCATGATAGCTCCCATGCCCACAAGAACATCTCTCCACTATGATTTTAAAGGTATTTCAGGAATTTGTATTGGCTGAAAGAAACCAGTTCCCCCCCCCCCCCCCATATCTCCAAAGAATATCCTGGGAGGCTCAAATCCCTTGTGTAAGTCCTCCCACACCTCTTACTGACTCTGCTCTCTATAGCTATATGTTTTGGTCATTCTTCTATCCATAGTAATTCCTTCCATTCTCATAATAAGCATGGGTCTCTGGTAATACAATTCCTGTTTCCACATGACATCCGAAGATACTTGTTTGTCCTCAACTACCACTGCTACCTCACCTCTTACAACAAAAAAAATTTCATCAGTAGTGTTCACAATAGTCATCCTAGCTTGAGTCCCTATCCAATATGAATTGTCAATAAAAAGAGGTTGTACATCAAGCTTCTACTAGGGGTCTTGCAATACAATATGACCTCTCACAGGCTGTCCTTGCACTAAAATAAAGTTCTCTGATTGTGGATAAAGAACATATGATTCAGAACAAATAAGGCTATTCAATGTTGGAGTGTCAAGTGGCATGGTAATTACTTCTGATTGAAGTAAAAAACCATCTCCCCTGTGGTAAGTGCTGCCATTGCCTGGGCATTGTTCCTCATTAGATTTTGGGGCAATGAGGAAAGACACTCAGGCCATTTCCCAAACAGCAATCTTTAGCTTTTTTTACCTTTTTTTTTACCTTTACCACATTTGGGGCATTTCTTCTTCAGATTATTTTGGCCACATTCCCTTTTCATATGCCCTGTCCTACCACACTTAAAACATAACATTCTCTTTTGCCAAGTTGCTGTCAGAACCTGTGCCTGGAACATGAGAGTTTCCATCTCTAAAATTTTCTTGATCACTTCTGCTAACAGATGTGTTATGTAAAAATAAATTGGTGAGTTTTAAAAATAAAATATTTAGATGGAAAAATTGTTCTAATATAGGTTCAAAACTTTTCAAAACTGTTTGGATACTTTGGATAGAGGTAATCAAAAGTATCCTCAGTGATGACATGAAGCTCAGATGTGAACTTCCCTTCAGGGCCAACTGCAAAGATGCTAAAGAGACTCTTATTAAAAAAATAAAATATTTATTGAAATATATAAGGATAAATAAAGGATTTCTAATTCTAAGGGATTCTAAATCCATCCAAATAAACTCCCTGGTTCCTGAAGGAACCACTTCTCCTGTGTTTCACAGGCTACACTAATCCTCCCTGATCTGACTAACCCAAATTTATACTATCTAAATAAAAAGCACCACTATTATCCTTATACTTCTTAATTTTGCCTTCAAATTATAAAATAGCAAAGGCTAGCTGGTTGAGTCCCAACAAGAATCCAGTTAGGACTCTGAAGTCCAAACCAAAGACCAGGTTTTTCTTTGGTCTTCTCAGAGTTAAACAATCTATAAAACCACAATAGTGTTTCCCAAGTTGGGAAAGTAAAACACTGAGCTCCTTTAGATCTTTCCCTCAGAGAGAGAGGCAAAGATGTTACTTCCTCCAGCCTTGACAGAGAGTCTCTGAGAGTGTGTCTCTGCCAACTGCCAGAGAGAGTAATTGACATAGGAAAATGGTTATAACTGTCACATCTGAAATTAACATCCTTTCTCAGCTCTGCTTCAAATTCCAGTTCTTTTCTCAAGCCAGCCACTTTACTTCTTATTTCTAAACTAATAATACTTATTTTCTAATATCATCCTTACACCACTGGAAATGTTGTCCACGTTGCAGGCACAAACTGGCCAAAGCTTTCTGTTGTAGGGAATATTGACTATGATATTGATTAGTATTAGTAGTTGTCACTAATTGTTGATTGTTGAGGGAATCAACTGTATTTACTATTGAGGAAATTGTTGGAGACTAGTTATAAAAGTTTATTACTATTTATTGAAATTATTAAAAGGAAGAAAGTAGTGATATTGATTTGATATAATCTAAAAAGTTCTAACTAAGAATCCAAATCCAATTCTCTTTCCTGCAAGGGAATGCCTCTTCCTTGGAAAACAAGGCTAACTTCACTCCCTTTCTTTATCTATTGAAATAAATCTAAGTTAAACTATTCTAAAGCATATCCGAAGTCATATAGTTTCCTTATGATAACAATCTTTTCCAGCAATCTTTCCGCTATTTATAAAATGAAAGTTCTTTCTTTTCACACAGTGGGGGGAGGAAGGTTGGTCTGTGGCAGCTGCTGGCTGAACTTGAAGCTCCCCTGTCTTGGGGAGATTAGCTCCACCTGCTGTCTGCTTCTCTCTCTACCAGCAAACTCTTTCATGAACAAAATTTTCTCCTTCCAAGGTCAAGTCTCCAAACATTTCCCATCAGGATCACAGGGAAAAACCACACACACTTACTCTCTGAGTGTCTGGTTTGAAATAGAAAGGGTTAATCTGTGTGACTATTTCTTGTTGAAATGACTGATGTACTCTGTCTTGTAACTAGAGAGCTGCTGCTACTATGGGAACAATGTTACAATGGAGGTAGAGATACTGCTTCAGAGATAGAGAGATACTGCTACAGGGGAATGTTCTGGTGTTTGCCTACTGATCCCTACTGATAGGTGATAGATCAATCTATTTCCTAATCTCCTCCCTTCACTCCCACCCTTCTCCAACCCTCTCCCTCCCAGTTTCTTCTTGAAGCCTTTGGCTTCCTCCCTCCCCCCTGAGTGGACTGTGATATTTATGATAAAACACTTCTTCCTTCCTTTTCTCAGGTAAGGGGTTTATTGGAATAACAGGACAAGGAAACTGAGGAAAGAAGGATGAAGGTTTCCCCAAACTATAAGGAGAATTTGAGGGTTTGGGGAAATCACACACACACACACACACACACACACATACACACAAACTGTGACAGAGAGACAGAGCGATGGAGGACAACAGTTTAAAATCTTCTTTGCTTCTCCACAAAGCCACCAAGGTCTCTCAGCCTAATTTCAGAAGTCCCCTCTCAAGGATCCTTCAGCCTGGGACAGAAGCTACAAGATCAGTTCAGCTTCTTTTCTCTACAGCTAGGCTTGCCTCCTTTCTTTGTCAGTCAAAACCTCCAGAGAGATAGAGAGACAAAAACAGTTCCTCCTTTGTTCAGATAGCCAAAGCCAAGCCAGCCCCACAAGAGTCCTTCAGTCCTTCAGCCAGCCTCAATTGCCTCTCTTCCTGGGAACATTCCATTTGCAACATTCTTCTTGATTGACAGACAGGTCCCCAGCCTTGTTTCTTGCATCTTGGCTTGTCCTGCAAAACCTCTCTCTCTTCAAGTCTCTATCACAGCTTCCCAGAGCAAGAGTGAAAGAGAGCCCAAGAGACCAGCAAATTCCAACTACCCTCTCCTTAAGGGTTCTGGGAATTCCATCATTCTGGCGTACTTAGAATTCTTTCTTCCTTTAAAGGCTTCTCAGATAAATTTTTAACTCTCTATGCTGAAACTTACTTCTGACTAAAAATCTATTCTTAATTAAACAGATTATTTAATTAACTCTTAATTAACTATTATATTTCCCCCCTTGAGATCCTTTTTAGAAGACATTGCCTTCCCAAATGGATCTTACTAGACCAACTATTGTATTCTACACCTAAACAAATAATTTTATTTCCCAAATATAACTCTTACCTAAAATTTATTCTATAACTAGTACTAAACTATTCTAAAACCCATGCTAAGGACAGAAAGAGGGGAAAAAAGGGACAAGGGAAAAAAATTAAGGAAAATCCTTGCAAAACTGCAAGTCAAAACATCACAGTTACAGAAATTAAAAATGCAAACATTTACAATAACAACAAAACACACTGTAACCTATACTCTTACAGAAAATAAAATCCTACCTAAAATAATAATTCAATATGTACCTTAAAAATACTATGAAAAGAAAAAATCAAACCAAAACTATTATACAAAATATACATAAATACAAATATACATACTATTTACATTCCTTATTGAATTCACCTCTTGAAGTAGATATAAAATCCCCCTGTGGTGGGTAGAAAACCTTCAAGGTTTCCTTTAATAAGCATATACATTCTCCTCTGATGTTACCTTTTATGGAAAATATAAAATTCTTCTTTGAGGTAAAAATTTTCCCTAAGATGTAACTTTTATACCTATTTCAATATTTCTAATATATTTTTATTAACTTTGATTTACTTATATTATTATGATTTCTAATTAGTGCATTAATTTAGTGTTTCAAATTATAAGTTGTATATGTTACTAATAATTTTTTAAGCTAGAAAATTTCCCTACTGTTATATTTAAAATAGTTGTTTGCCATAAACTGTGGCAGTTAAAAGAGTTGGGGTCATAAACTGTAAGAGTTAAAATGGTTGAAGTTGTAAACTGTAGTGAGTTAAAATGGTGAAAGACTAATTTGTGGCCGCTAAAAGAGTGGGTGAGTAAATTGTGACCGCAGAAAATATGTTTTTAGTACAGTGTCTTGTTTAAAATCAAATATAAGGTGGTCCCCAGGGAAATATTCCCAATTATGAATATACCCAAGTCAACTGGGTTTTATAGAGACTTTAATTAATAATACAATGAGGAATTAAAGAAAGAGAGAAAGAGTAAGAAAGGACTAAGTATGAAGGGCCTTAAGCCAACATGGCCTAGACGTGAGTCTTAAGAGAGAGAGATCAGTCAGTCAGTCTTTTATCACTCACCACAAGGTCTGTCTAAGCAAGGATTCTAGTGACAGAGTCTCCTCAGAGAGAGTTCCAGCCAGAATCCTCCTCAAAGAGCCTTCCAGCCAGAGACTGTTTCAAAGGGCCTCTCTCAAGAGCCTCCAGAGGGACAGAGTCCCCTCAGAGGAGCTCCAGCGAGACCTCCTTAGAGATTGTCCTCCAAGAGGACAGGAGAGGCTTCTCCAGAGCCTCTCTCAAGAGATATTCAAAAGGATTTTTTCTTCCAAGAGATTCTGCTTTTTCTTATATAGGGGGTTTTCTCCTATGTCACCTCCCCTAAGTCCTTACATCTACCAATCACAGTAGACGTTTTCCAAAGGACAACTCACTTTAAAACTGCTGGGTCGACTAATCCCTTTAGTAAGTTTGTACCAGAAAAAACTTCTTAATAAGTTTTAACCTCTTTGCTCCTGGCAAGTTTACAAGTTGCCTGATCTTTAATAGGTACTTAGCACCCCATTGTATTAATTCTAAAAATAGGCATGGCTTAAAGAACTTTTTGCCTCATTATAAGTATGGGTTTAAGTACTTTCATTGTTTAGCAAAGAGTTTTCTCCTCTAAAGCAGTCTTAAGTACGGGTGGAGTAGAGGTCCTCCCATTTCTGATCCAAGTAGAGTTCTCACTGTCAAAATGGGGAATGGTCCCAGTAGGGAATTGTTCCAATGGAGAATTCCCCAATGTGGAAATTTTTAACATTCACAAGTCTGAGAAATTTCAAGATTCACACTACTCTATATACTTACCACAGACCTTCTGATACAAACCTCTTTTTTACACAAGTCCATCTGACTTTAAATGGAAAGTAATATATTCAGTCTTCTTTCTTCTTGCAAAAGTCTTTGTTGTCATTGTTCATTGTTTATTGTAGCAATGTGTGTTTAGTATGCTTTTGAAATTAATGTATTGTCCTTTCTAATTGTATTCTTAGCCATTCTGTTGAATTCTGTTGTCATTGTGTAGTAGTTCTTATCCCATTGTTGTTGTCCTTGTCCTTGTACCATTGTTATTGTTGTTGTCCTCATATCATTGTCATTGTGTAGTCACCCTTGTGCTGTTGTTCTTATGTTGATCTTTGTCTCCTCATTCTTGATTACCCTCTTCATCTGCAGCCTTTTCAACTGTTGTAATATTCTTTACATGTTGTTACTTTCTTAATGTGTGAACAGTAGATCCAAGAAGTTTTCTCTGCAACTTTTATAGCAGTGGGTGTTGTTAATACTTCATAGAGACCTTCCCAGGCTGGCTCAGTGGGTCCTGCCCTACTAAAGTTCCTAATGTATATGGTATCCTCAAGATTTATGTTGCATAGAATCTTTGATTCTGTTCTGTAATTCCCTTATATATTCAGCTTTGTTTGTATCATCTCCCAAGATGGATGGAGTAAATGTTTTTGCTTGCATAGGAGGGTGTCCAAACAATATTTCATATGGTGAAATGTGTAGGGCCTGGTTCTTAAAAAGAATAAAGCTAGTGGCAACACATCACACTATTTTAAATGAATTTCTCTGTAAAGTTTCCCTATCATGGTTTTAAATTCCCTGTTCATCTGCTCTACTTGCCCAGAACTCTGTGGGTGATAGGGTGTGTGGAACTTAGGGGCCATTCTCAGATTTTCATATATTGTTTTGAGGTTTACAATACTGTGTCTGTAAAATGTGTACCTCTGTCAGAATCTATTCTAGCTGGTATTCTAAACCTAGGTATGGTTTCCCTTAAAAATACCTTTGCTACAAAGTTGGCTGTGTTCTTTTTGGATGGAAAAAAAACACTTTTGGCCATCTTGTCAGCTGGTCTACAATCACTAAGTAGTATTTATAATTTCTGATTTTGGCATATTTATATAATCTATTTGTAAGTGTTCAAAAGGCAAATAAGCTAGTGGCTGTTCTCCAAAAGATTTTTGCCTGAATACATGTTGGTTTTACTGTTGGCAAACTTGACAAGATGAACAGATCTTTGAAGCTATATTGGTAATACCAGGTGCTACTCATGTTTTCCTTATTGTATCCATGATACCTCATGTGTTAAAATGATCCTTCCTGTGTATTGACTGACAGATTTGACTATAGAATGTTCTTGGTTGAATAGGCTTTCCTACTGAAGTTATCCATACACCAGTCTTTTGTTGGGCTTTAAAATTTTTTCTCCATTTCTGTACTTCTTTTTCAATGTAGGCTTTTGTTAAATCTGATTCACTTATGATGGAGAGGTTTAATATAATTTAAAAAAATACTTATACTGCAGCTAGTTTTGCTGTGACATCTGCTCTATGGTTTCCCCTTGCTATAAAGTCATTATTGTTAGTATGTGCTTTGCAATGGACTACAGCCAGCTGTTTTAGTAACTGTAGAGCTGATAAAAATTCGTTGATTATTCGTGCATTCACTATTGTTCTCCCAGAAGATGTTAAGAATCCATGTTGTAACCACAAAGATCCAACTGTGTGGCATATGCCAAATGCATATTTCAAGTCAGTGTATATTATTGCACTTCTATCTCTTGATATTAAGCAAGCTTGTTTTATTTTAATTCAATGAGCTCTTTAGCTTAGGCACTTAAATTGCTAAGTAATAAGGTAAACCAGAGTCTCAAACTCAATTACTACAGCAGCACCAGTGTACCTTATGCCTTCCTTCATGAAGGATGACCCATCAGTAAAAAGAATTAGGTCAGTGTTGTTTAAAGGTGTATCAAATAAATCTTCCCACGGTCTTTCTGCCCATTGAACCACTTTCTCATAGTCATGCAATGGTTCCCCTTGAGTTGGCAAGTCTGGCAATAAAATTGCAGAATTCAAGTTGTATATTTTTTCGTGTGATGTTGTCATTCCCTAGCAAGGTGATCTCATATCTTGTTAGCCTGAGTGAGCACATCAGAAGTCACACTCTCCTCTCATGGACATGGAAGACAAATGTTGTTTGTTTTTTGTTTTTTTATATATATATAGTCTAGAATTCCCAAAGCTGGCAGGATCACTTCTTTTTACTTAGGAAGGGCTTGTAACTATTCTGTTTTTAACTTAAGTGGCTCTGTAACAATATCTTTTGTTAGTTAAGTGAGGGGATTGGTAATTTCTCCATAGCGTGGTATCTACTATCTACAGAATCCTGTGGTCCCCAGTATTGGTCTTAGTTGTTTCTTTGTCTTTGGGTCATTTAGTTTTTGTATTTCTTCAATTATTTTCTGTGAGATATATCTGGACCTTTCTGATAACATAAATCCCAGATATTCTACCCTAGGTAGACACCACTGAAGCTTGGACTTTGAGATCTTGTGTCCCCTTTTAAACAACTCAATCAGAAGATGTTTACTGTCTCTTTGACAAGTTTTAACTGCTGGAGAAGCTAAAAGCAGGTCATCTACAAGGTGGATAAGTTTGCTCTCCCTAAAATGAATGTTGGTAAGGTCTTCTGTTAAAATTTGGGAGAACAAAGTAGGACTTTGTACATACCCTTGTGGGAGGCTACACCAAGTAAATTTTGTACCCTTCCACATGAATGCGAATGTTTTCTGAGAGTCTTTATAAATAGGAATGGAAAAGAATGCATAGCATAAATCTACAATGGTAAATTATTTTGCATGGCTAGGAATTGCTGAAATTATTGTTGCAGGACTTGGGACAATAGGATGTCTTTTTACTATATGCTTATTAATTGCTCTGAGATCTTTCACACAACGATACACAACTTTCCCATTCACATATAACTTAGGCTTCTTCACTGGCAATATTGGGTATTGTACTCTGATCTGCAAGGTACTATATAATCTTTGGCTTAATCAGGGGTTGTATGACTGGTGTTATTCCTTCAATGGCTTCTCTAGTTAGTAAGTACTGTGGGATAGATGGGGGTTGTCCTCCCTTAGTAGTAATTCTCACTGGCACAGCTGATTTTAGTAACCCCACATCTGTTGAAAATGGATGCCCATAAGCCTCAGGAATATCTGCAGAGATTTCATATATATATGAGTCTTTTCTGTGTCTGTGTCTGGGCTTTCTAAAAACAATACTGGTAATAGGTCTAATGATTCTTCTGGCAACTCTAGAGATATATCACTCGCAGAGGTACACACAATTGTTGCCCACAATTTACACAAGTTCCTCTCCACAAGATTTAGTGGGGAGTTGGGCATTAATAAAAATGAATATTCCACACTCAACGGGCCAAGGGAAACCATCCTGGGTGGTAGCTTCTTAACCTCAAAGGGTGTCCTTGAAATCCCTACAACTTTTTTTGATCCCACAGTATCACATTGTGCATAGGGTGAGTTTTTTAAAACAGATTTAGAAGCACCAGTATCAGGCAAACAATTGAACAAAGCTTTCAGACACAAACCAGCCAAAGCTTTCCAATCATATAGAGTCATGACAGTGAATGAAATAAAAGAAAGAACATTCATTGAGTATGGGGAAGTTGGCCATATTTAGTACAAGATTCTTTGATCTCTTTCACCATCTTAAAATTCAATTTGGCATATGAGTAGTTTCCTTGTCTGTCCTCTAACACAGGGAACAATTTAGACTCCACTCCTAACTTCTTCATTTCCTGAGATTTATTTAAGGATAATTGATGAAATTGAACCATCACTACCTCGAGCCTTTTCCTCTCTCCATGAGAGCAACTGGTACAGAGTCTGACACTTAGGAGACTCAGAAAGATCCAAAGCCGTCAGGGTGATGCAGAGGGATGTTTCTTTTGTCCTGTGTCAATCTCATCTTCCTCTCTCTCTGATTCTGACTCTCTCCGGCTCTTCCTCTAGCTCACTTAAAACCTTCAAATCATTGAAGCAAAGCCAAAAAATGTAAATAGTAACAAATGTCTCAGGCAGCTGTGAATCTTTCTGCATATGGTCCCCTATCTGCCTCCACTCCTCTTTAGTTAACTCCCATCCTGTCTTGTAGGAAAGTCCTTTTTAAGATTCTGAATAAATTCCTTCAATAATTTTACTCAAGCCTTAATCACTTGCCTTAGTGCTAATATTTTAAAAGTTTTTTATGTTTGTGACAGGCTGTTTAAATTCTTTCTGTACCACAGATCCCATGATAATAGGCTGTTCATAATAACTGACCTGCAGTGAAAAATGACCAACCTATTTCCCTTGAAAATCACTGTACAAACTTTTTGGGGTGCCCTGGGTCTTACTATATCACCATGACTCAAAGATGTTCAAAGATGCTTTGGGCACTGAATCTTAATTCTCTGGCTCCATTGGCCCCATGGTTGGGCACAAAATATTGTGATTTATTGAGGTTAAATGTGGGCCAGTGTCACAACAACAGGGGTTCTATTGAGGAAATGGAGGCAGGGCACGATGAATGGGTAAGAAAGCACCCACACATGGAAGTTTAGCACTTCATGATTTAATCCACCCACTTCTCTACCCAGCAGCTACAGTAGCCAAGATACAGTTTGGTCCATGGGAACTCAAACCTACCTAGCATGAGAAACTAAACAAAAACAGATTCAGAGAAGTGTTATTTTCTTATGATTCTGAGAACTTATTTTCCTATGGCAACAAACAGATGTACATCTGGATACCTCAGCCTTTATCTCAAATGTGCTCTTCTCTTAAGTTGTACCCCTTGCCTGACCTTACTTAAGAATGCTAGTGGGGAAGGGAACATGGCAAAGGAGAATTTAACTCTGCATTCTCTACAAAGAGTTTTTTTTTAATGATATTCTTTGAGGAACTCCTCTTTTAAAAGAATAATAGTTAAAGAGTTAGCCAACAGGGGCAGGCTGTGCCTTGAATCTCCAAAAGACACTCTAGTCCCTTGCCAAAAAGAGTCCTTCACTACAATTGGCATAAGAGTCACTTCTATACTGTTTTTTTTTCTAACTTTGCACTCCCCAAACTGTGGGTTTGGCAACTTGTGGCAGCCAAAATCACCTAGAGCTAATTTATCATTCTTTGATGCTCCTGTACAGCTACAATACACGTTAAGTAGATTTTTGTAGATTACTCAGCGAAAATGTTATTTACAACATTGTACTAGTAAAATGTCAGTTGCTTGAGAAAATAAAGGATGTGGTCTTATTTATCTTTCCTTCCTTAGCCCTTCTAGCAGAGATGTTTTATACATGTTTGTTGAACTAATTTTAATTCAACAGGACAAGAAAAACCTAATTTCAATACTGATGACGGAAATTTGTAACTTTCATTCCTTTTTACTTTGTAAATTAACTGTATTTGATTTATTAGTCATGAACATTGACAAGTCATCTCCTTAATGGTTAAGGAGATTTGTAAAAATTTGATAATAATCATACTTCACATTAATGGAATATTTTAAGGTTTTTCTAGGAGCATAAGTTATCTTCTTCATTCTCACAGTTCTTGTATCATTGATACCATTTTAAACCAATTTTACAGATGTGCAAATAGCCTGAGAGAGGCCAAATGACTCACCCACAGCCATGAATTTAATTGTTTTTGAGACTGTATTTGAACTCATATATACTTAGTGCTCTGAGCACCAATGCCACCTAGTTGCTTTATAAGCCTGAATCTCTGAAAGAATATTTTGACTTGGAGAATTTTAATGAATTACATTTGAGACACATAAGTGTTGTACTTAAAGTAGAGTAGGCTTCTATCTCAGTTATATAGATGACAAACTTTACATAAGGTCCTAGGTGACACTTTCATTCTATTCTGGATGTCCTCACTTACATGCTTGGTGTTGTGAATCCACTCAATTCTCCATAAGGAATTAAATAGCCAGTCTATTGAACCAAAGTTTACAAGGCTGAGGACCACAAGAACCAATATTAGTGGATAAGGAACATTCTGAGCACAAGGTTTGCACCTCCCTGGCTGGCATTTCTTAGACTGCTTGTGCTGAGCATGATTCCTATGACACTATTAAGTGAATTTTTGCTTCACAGGTTAGTGTTTGCATTGCTTAAGTCTAGCTTTTGTGGTATTCAACTGACACTGAAAAGGGAAGGGGCAAACTTGCCTTGACACAGATCATGTTCATATTGGGATAAAATTTGTAGGTCATGAAGTTCAGTTATTTTTTATGAGAAAACCAGCCCTTGGTGGTAGTGGCCTCTTCGAAATGCTATTAGGATATTTTTAGTGTTTCAATCACTGAATTCTTCTTATTCCTAGAAACAGAAAATGTGGAAAATGTAGAGAAAAACAGAGAAGAGGAAATCAAGAAAAAGAGGAGTAGAATATATTCATTTTTCTGGTAAGATCTTTTGCACAATAATAACAAAATTCTGCTGATCAAAATCATTTTCTCCTTATTTCATTTTTACTCTTTGGTATCTGTATAACTAGATCAATTTTGATCTTAGTAAATGATTTTAAGTGTGTTGTTTTTTTTTTTTAATGAGCGATGATGTAGAGGAAAGAATGTGGGATGAGAAATCTGAGGATAGATCTGGGTCCAAATCCTAGCTCTGTCACTTTTAACTATAAATATAATGTTAGTCACATCTTTTAACCTCTCTAGGCCTCATATTCCCCATTAGGAATAGAGGGAGAGTTGGACTAGATGATGTCCAAGGTCCTTTCCCATCCTAAAGGTAAGATCCCACAAGCTTTCCATGTTATAGAGGAAGGTCCAGGAAGTCATTGTGGTCATGTGCAGAAGAAAAATGACAACTTGGGTTGAAAATGGGCCTATAGAAAGAACTGAAAAAATATTTAAGAATTTCTTTTTGAGTAGATCAATCTTCTATCCTGAGGTAAAAATGTTTGCCATTCATTGATATATACATGCTCATACTAATAGACACACATACATACACATACATTGATAATGCAGATATTTATACACAGTAAACTTAAATACACACAGTATGCAACACCCACATACATACATGCACATATATTTGCACACATTCACAGAAACATATATATAGATATTCACACATATAAACATATTTATACATAGAAATGCACACATTCACACATATACCTATGTATACCAAAATTCACACATGCACATACACACAGACAAATGTATATTTGTACACATAGACATAGTTATTACATATGGAATTACCTATCTTCTTTTTCTTACTTACGGTTGGTCTGGCTCTCAGATGGACTACCTGTACATAGTTTGACTTTTATTATACAGAGAACCTAAAATGTGCATGAAAATAAACCTTTTCCTCACCTTGAATTTCAGGTGTTTCTTATGTCTAAGTAGAAAACACAAAAAAGTACAAAAAGAAAAGCCAGTTTTTTCGGGTACTGACAGGTATTTTCATCTTTATTTATGGCATGTTAAATATAATTTTTAGCATTTTTTGGCATTTGTAACTTTACAAGCATTGTACTATCCCATGGGTTTATCTGATGGAAAACACGTTATTCCTGCTTATGGAACCCATATGTCCACATCTGATCTGTGAGGACATGTGTTAAGAGGTACTTTGGGTGAATGGAGTCAGTGTCTATCTTTATAGAGAAATAGGATTTGCAGTAAAGTACCATTTTTAAATACTCAGAGATTTAACATATTCATACATTAAGATACTCAGGCATATCCTAATATGTGAGTATGTTAAATCTTTGATTATTTATAATACTTAATGAGCAATCCTATTTCTATACTTTCCCATATAGACATTCACTGACAAACACATCATGTTCTTACCACAACTTCATCTTCTGAAATGTTCTTTACCCTTCATTGTAGATCTTAAATTTGTGAATCTTTCTATATGTTTAAGTATTCTTGTTAAATGATAGGAAATATTTTATTTTTTATTCCTTATTTTTCTTCAAAACTAGGAATAAATCTAAAGAAGATGATTCAGGATCCCCAGAATCCAGAGGTTTCAATGTTTTATCATGTATTAAACGGAGGAAAAATTCCAAGAAATAAAATGGAAGAAAAGTAAATTTTTGTCATCATGATTTTGTCATGAAATTTTCTCATTGTAATCAGTCAGTCAATAATAAGCAGTCAGTCAATAAACACATATTAATCACCTACTATGTGGCAAGTTCAATGCTCTGTTGGGCATATAAAGACAAAAGATTTGATCTTAAGAAAATCACAATCTTATTGGGCAGACAACATGTAAACACCCATGAAAAACAAGCCCATATATCAGATAAAAATAAAATAATTATGAGGGAATTCACTGAAATTAAGAGGGATTAGGAAAATTTTCCAGTAGAATCTGGGAATTTGGCTTTGTCTTAATGGAATCCGACGAGCCAAGGGAACTCCTTCCTCCCCCTGCAGCCACGGGCTCTTGAGACACCATCCTGCAGTCATGCTCCTCACTCATTCTTTGCTCTTCCCGGCGCCGAGAGCAGAGGACCCAACCATGGGTGTTTCCAAGCCTGGACAACGACGAGGCTCCGGAATCTGGGACTTGCAGTCAGACCAGGCGTGTAGCTGGCCCCGCACTCATTCCCTGGGGAGCCAGGACTACCGTTCAGGGGACATACTGGACTCCGAGGCAGTGCAAGCATAGGTTGACCCATCCTGTTGCACCCAAATGCAGGAAAGACCAAAGCGGAAGAAGAGAGACTTTCTCCAAGTAAATGTTTACATGTCCTTGCTGTGCCTGCCCATTCGCCGTGGCTATTGGTGGTAAGCAGCTACATGGAACAGGGGTGATAGTCATTGAACCCCAAAGAAATGGAAGCCACAGAACCATTGGGGACTCGAGTCAGTAGCAGAGGAGAGAGATACCCCCAGACCCATGAGCTTGCCGATGCCGTGGGGCGTTCGTCAGAAAGAGAGTCAGAGCACACACTACGCCAGCATGGCGCCCTTCGGAAGAGCACAGGACCCTCCTTTAGAGTTTCAGTCGGCGCAGTGCTGGGCCCCCTCATTCCTGCCTTTCCCCCACAGTCCTCGCTACCTCTGAATGAAGGATGTCCCCTTGCCTCATTCTAGAAAACAAACACACAGATACTTTAGTGGGACACTCCATCGGTTTCTTACTTTGAATAATGTGATTTTTTATTATTCGAGCAGACAAGACGAGATGCTTTATTCTGTGCCTTCATTGTTGTTGTTGTTGTTTTACATTTTGTAGTCACCGACATATAAGACTTGTTGGTGAATTTATGAGGCTCATCAGAAAACTTGGGCTTATTTTGTATGGACTCTTCTATTATCTCCTCCTATTTTGGTCAGAGGTGCAAAGAAGGGCCAAATCAGGTTATGAACTGATGACAGCACTGATCATCTCAGTGATCCTCCGGGGGCTTCAGGGAAATAACCATAAAGTGCCCAAATAAGGATAAGTTTGCAACATCCTGATTTGTGCTTATTTTTCTACTTTATTTTTCTTATCTGGTTGCTTTAACTACCTTTGCCAAATAGAAACTTCAGGAGATAACATGGTGAACTTGGAGAGTCAAATTATGCCAAATAAGAGTAGAATGTTCAGAATTGCTTCATCCCACAACATTGTGAGAAGACTTGCTGTGTGTGCACATCTAATCTACATATTTACATTTAAGATATGTATGTAGGGGGCAGCTGGGCAGCTCAGTGGATTGAGAGCCAGGCCTAGCGATGGGAGGTCCTGGGTTCACATCTGGCCTCAGACACTTCCCAGCTGTGTGACCCTGGGCAAGTCACTTGACCCCCATTGCCTAGCCCTTACCACTCTTCTGCCTTGGAGTCAATACACAGAATTGATTCCAAGATGAAGGTGGGGGTTAAAAAAAAGATATGTATGCATATGAAGAAACTTATGATGCAGATAGATAAATGAATAAATGCTTATATTATATATATTAAGATAATATAAATATACCATTAATTATATATTATATCAAACATTGTATATTAAAAATTATATATAATATTATAAATATAAATAACATAAAAGGAAGAAAAGACACACACAAATATCATGTTCTAACATTAAAGATGGCCTTTTTCCTGGATATAATTAATGGGACTTTAACAAGAATATTATATCCATCAGGTTTTTATTCTTCCTATGTTTATTGATATACTCATTTTCAATTTGTTTACGTGCCATTTCTCCTTAATATTAGATTATACTTGCTTCTATGTCCTAATTCAAATCGGTCCTAATTAAAAAAAAAAAAAAGAAATTTACTCTATCTCTTACTTATATCCTACAGTGGACAAGTGACATGGTCAGACCTGTGCTTTAGGAAAATGACTGAGAGATGATTAGAGGAAGACTAATAAAGTAGGATATTGCTGTAGTCCAGAAAAGAGATAAGGGTCTACAGGAAAGTGGCATCATTAGAGGGAGCTCTCATCAAATAGCCTTCCATTTTTTCAATAAAATAAGAAGCAACATTCTCAGTCAAATGTGGGGAGGAAGGGTAGTCATAGGAGATTAGGGGGGGGGGTTGAAAAGATTTTGAAAAGTGGCTATTGTATGTGGGAAAGTGAACAAATTAGGGAAGGGCAAAAATGTTGCTAGGAGTAGTGAGAACCCAGTTGAGATCAAGTAGTATAAATTTTTAGTGGACCAAGCCAGAATAATAATATGATTTTGTAGCTTTGTTCAGCAGAGTATGTGTAGGAGACAAGGTAGTGGATAACTCAAGACTCAGGTTTGGTAGGGTACAATTAGGAAGGATATGTAAAAAATAGACTCGAATACAGGACTACAATCCCCACAAGCCTTTGCTCCACTTCCCCAGAATGCCTTGTAATCTCACCTGGGCCGAGATCGAGAAGGTATTTAAGCTGATTCAAAGGCTTTTGAGTCTCTCTCTCTCTCTTGGCTCTTTTTGGACTTCCGTTTTGGAGCAGGTGGTCTCTTGCGTGATGTGAGGTTATTTTGTCTAGGTCTCTGGCCTAGGCACATGTTTCTTACTTGTATATTCTTTAATCTTTAACCTTTAATAAACCTCTAAAAAATATAATACTCCTTGCAGAGAGAAACTAATTTCTACCTGCCTCAGTCTCCCCATCTCCCCTAAATTTTAATCTTTACAGTTTGGCAACCTAATGGGGAAAAAAAAAACCCAAGGAACTTTGAAGAGACTAAAGGCTATATTCTAAGGCATTTCAGACTCCAATGGTTTATAAAAAAATCTCTGTATTCTATTGCATTGTTTTGTTTAAGATATAACTTTGTGATTTTAAGTTCATATATTACTGGATTGAATATTATTCTGTGAACTGAAGGTTGATTGAATTTATTTTGAAAATACTGAGTTTTGAAATTCTGTTGTTTTTCCCCTATAACTGTGTTGAACAAATATTATTGTGAATAAGCCCATATATGAAAAACCAGCTTTTTTCTATTTTGCTGAGGATAGATGGACTTCAGAACTGGTTATAATTGTATTAACAACCTTGGAAATTTTAATGTGCTAAATACCTCAAATGATTTGATTTTAAGGGTTTTTTAAATATGATTTTTGGAATTTTTTTTTAACAATCTGGTTATTTTTGCCTGCCTCTACCACGAGGTAAGTAAGGCCCATTAGCTGAAGTGAAATTCATTTTATAACCCCCAACCTTCCCACATGTGAATGGAAGTTGGGCAGTTAATCTCAGGGCATTTGTATCCCTATAAGCCTCCAAGAAAAAGGAGCACCCCTTTATTTATGCTCTTCAGCTCACTTCTACCAGAATGATATATAGATTTCATGATTATGTTCTAAACCCAAGATGAGTTTTACTTTGTTTTAAAAAATATGTTTAAATACCAAGGTTGAAGGATTGCTATGTTTGTAAAAATTGTGACAAATGTCCATCAATTCATAGGTTTTAAAAATGTCATACAGCAACTTATGTGAAATATGAAAGTGTGTTTGTTTGCTATTGTAATTAATTGGGCTATTGAGAATTTTGGGAATTTTGGTAACAACATATTTGTACTACTGTATTTTTAAAGATGAAAAAATTGTTAACCTTGTTCAATTCATTTGCCTTCTACTCACACTGATCATGGCCAGATACAAAAAGGAAATGGATCTCATTTTTTGGTGAGAAAGCCTTGTATTTTATATTTTCTTAATTGACACAGAGTGTCAATGGTTATAAGCTATATTTTTGAATTTTTTAAAGCTCTTTTATTATTATATTTTTCTTGCATGTGCAATATACTTTTTCAGTTTTTTTATTATTTTTTCTCTCCTTTTTATATTTGAAGCACATCACCAGTATTAAGATTTTCTTTAACCTTTTGATTTTTAAGTTTAAGATACATTTGCTAATACATGCCCTAAAAGGCTTGTGACTATAAAACTGATGCCACTAATTATTTAAATAAATTATGGGACTTTGCTTAATGATTCTGTCTGATTCCAGGACAAGAGATACACACAAGAGCCATTTCATAGGGCCAAAGAAAGGCCAATCTAGGATGGATTGATGCACTTCTAGGCCAATACAAAGGTCTTGAACCTAGTGAGAAGACTCGAGGTTACTATGTTTAACATGTGTTAAGACATAGGCTTTCCTTGTATCCACACTCACCCTGAAGATACTCACAGATGAGTATCCCCGAAACCTTGGCTCCTATAATCTGGTACCCTTTTCTGCCTCTCATAGTGTGGTACCTTTCTGTAGTCCTGGCACTGACTGGGTAAATGCATCATTGCTTAGATCATTTTGATTGGGCCCTGATTGAAGGACCTGTTACAGATTTATTTTTCTTCTACTTGGAATTTTTACACATAAGACTTTGATAGTCTATATTTTCATCCAGAAATTTTTCTTTTCTTTTGGATTTTCTGGTGTCTTTTTAATATCTCTTGCCAATTGATTCATATACCTCATACCTCAGCCATGCATCCCTAACTGATTCTGAATCTTTCAATCACCCACAACACGGGGGAATGTAAAAAAAAAATCATTATTTAAATTGCAAAGTTTAAATTCCTTTTGAGAAGAATTTTAGGTAAAGAAGATGCTACCTCTCTGAATCCAGAACTGAACTGTTGGAGAAGCCACCATGAAGAAGCCTCCAGACCACAAGTTGCACAAAATTGAACTTTGGGTGTGGTTGATTGAACATTTATTTGTATGTATACTTTTATGCCAAAGGGGACTGCTCCCTAACGGCTTTTTGTCAATGTGTTCAGCAATTATTGGTTTTATTCTTTTTTCTCTTATCCTCACACTATTGTAATCTTTTAAGTTTATTATGTTTTTATGATCCTTTTGGGGGAAAAAATTAATTTTTCCAAAAATGATCATATGGGGAAATGTAAAAAATAGACTCGAATACAGGACTACAATCCCCACAAGCCTTTGCTCCACTTCCCCAGAATGCCTTGTAATCTCACCTGGGCCGAGATCGAGAAGGTATTTAAGCTGATTCAAAGGCTTTTGAGTCTCTCTCTCTCTCTTGGCTCTTTTTGGACTTCCGTTTTGGAGCAGGTGGTCTCTTGCGTGATGTGAGGTTATTTTGTCTAGGCCTCTGGCCTAGGCACATGTTTCTTACTTGTATATTCTTTAATCTTTAACCTTTAATAAACCTCTAAAAAATATAATACTCCTTGCAGAGAGAAACTAATTTCTACCTGCCTCAGTCTCCCCATCTCCCCTAAATTTTAATCTTTACAGATAAGATAAAGGGATAAGGGATTTAAGAAAAGGACAACATAGAATCAGACTTGTTTACCAAGGGGTCAACAAAAGTCTTCCTAGTGCAGGACTGACTATCTGGGAGAGAGCTAAGGGATGAGGCATTGGAGATCACAATGTAGATGCAAGTTTGGTCTTTGAAGGGACAGGGGAGAGGAGAAAAGTCTGTAAACTGTGATCAGATAAAGGAATCTTAAAATTCATGAACGTGGAAGTGGTTTATTAGTGGGTGATGACTTTTTGTATGGCTGAAGTAGGGTGGGAAAATGGGGGCATGAGAATAAGTTGAGGTTCTGGGAATCTAGAGTGTTTGAGGGGGCAAATATGTTGAAGTCCCCTAGTATTAGAACAGGAGTTGGTAAAGAGAAGTTGTGTGTACTAGACATTAAACTTACTAAGAAAAGAAAGGAAGTATCTTAGCAATCAGAAGATCAGTTGTTAGAATTTTGATTGGTTGGCAAATACTGATTGAGTGAAACTCAAAGGCTATTGAATGACGGTGGTAAAGGGAGAACCTGGAAAGTGTAGTGATAAGAATTATAATTAATTAAAATGAAGAACAAGGAATATTCTTCTCCTCTACTTGGACCAAGAATTGTAAGACTCTTCTTACAGATATTAACCATGGGTGAAAGAGGGGAGAGGCACAGATGGGCACCTCATGATTTGGGGTACTTGAGATTACAGAAAACCTTCTTCCCTAAAAAAAAAGCCCTTACTCCTTTCAGAGTCCTCTCACCCTTACAAAAATATCTGACTGCATTTATTTAACTAAAGAATTTAATAAGTTCAAACTGGGAAGGTATCAGGGTAGAGGGAATAGGAATTGCCCCATACTTTTCCATATATTGGGTTTGAGTCTCTCTCAGCTTTTGAGCCGAGACCAGGTCTCGCAGGTTTGTGGAGGTTTTCTTTTATTCCTGACTATGCTATATCTATTCTAGCTTCTTAAGTTCAAAGTCTTTAGCAGTAAGCAGCAAGAGTAAAAAGAGAATATGATCAGAGCTGATTGGACCTGTTTCTTTGGGCTAACGCCCTAAAGATTGGTCTTATAGTTCAAACTGCTCTCCTTAAATCCTTTTGTTTGATGACACAATCACAGGAATCCAGGTAAATCACACAGTTGGGAAAAATCCAGAAATAGAGGTATTTCTATCCAGAGACAGGGAGATAGAACTCCTAATATGAGGGCCAGGAAAGAATCCTTCTCGAGAGCAACTGCCACTCTCCAACTCTCCCCTCTCCCTCCAACTGTTTTTACTGTCCATCAATCTTCACGCCAACATTTCAAACTCTGTGCAATATTTTCCCCACAGAATTCAGGAGTGGGGAAGGAGTGAGAAAAGTAAAAGTAGAGCCAGTGCTAGAGAGGGTGGTCAGGGAGACTGTCATCATCAGGAATCCTAGACTTGATAAAAGCCAGAAGATGGAAGGAATGGGAAAAGAAAATATCTAAGATGAAAAGGCATAATAAATCATAAGAAAAAGTGTTCTTAATCCCTCCTGATCAGAGAAATGAAAATTAAAGCAACTCTGAGGTACCACCTCACACCTAGTAGATTGGCCAATATGACATTAAAGAAAAATAATAAATGTTGGAAGGAATATGGCAAAATTGAGGCACTGATACACTGCTGGTGGAGTTGTGAATTGATCCAACCATTCTGGAAGGCAATTTGGAATTATGTGCAAAGGGCTTTAAAAGAATGCTTGCCCTTTGATCCAGCAATACCACTACTGGGTTTGTACCCCAAAGAGATAAAAAAAATATTTGTACAAAAATATTCTTTGTGGTGGCAAAAAAAAATGGAAAATTAGGAGGTGTCTCCAGATTGGGGAATGGCTGAACAAATTGTGGTATATGTTGGTGATGAGATATTATTGTTCTGAAAAAAATGATGAACTGGAGGATTCCTATGTGAACTGGAAAGACTTCCATGAACTGTTTCAGAATGAAATGAGAAGAACTAGGAGAACATTGTATACAGAAAGTGAAACATTGTGAAATGATCAAATGTAATACTCTGCTAATAATAACAATGCAAATGATCAAGAAAACCCTGTGGAACTTATAAAAAAGAATGCTATCCACATCTAGAGAAAGAACTATGGGAGTAAAAACACAAAAGAAAAACATGATTTATCACACACTTATATGGGTATATGATTTGGGGTTTTGGTTTTTAAAAGACTACTCTATTACAAATGTGAATATTATGGAAATAGTTTTTGAGTAACAAAAAATGTATAAACTAGTGGAATTGCTTGTCAGCCCCAGGAGGGGGGAGAGGAAAGGGGTGGGAGAGAGCATGAATCATGTAACCATGGGAAAATATTCTAAAAAAATTAAAAATAACATTAAGGCCTCATTTCTCAATATCTAGGGAGTAGAATCAAATGAATAAGATTAGAGCCATTATTCGATTGATAAATCATCATTGGATATGTACAAGCAGTTTTCAGAAAAAAAATCCAAGCTATCTATAGTCATATTAAAAATGCTGTGTCACTATTGGTTAGAGAAATGCAAATTCAAACAACTGAAGGATCACTTCACATACTTCACATCTATCAGTAATGATGAATGCTTAGAGGTCATGTAGGAAAATGGGCACACTAATGAACTAATGGTGAATTGAGAACAGGTACAACTATGCTGAAGAACAATTTGGAACTATGCCTAAAGGACTACCAAACTGTATATATATGAATATATTTAGAGAGATAGACAGACAGACAGAAACAGTGAGAGACAGATTGACAGAGCCAGAGAGAGGAGAGACAGTATATATATATATATATATGATTGCATGATTACCTCCTTTTGCATCTCCAGCACTTAACACTGACTCAAAGTAAGTGCTTTTAAAATGCTTGATTGTTTCTGTTGGGGAAAAAAAAAGCTAACTATTTCCACTTAAAAAGCAAATCTAGAGTTCCTGATGAAAGGCTTCTCTGAAATGTTCCATTCCTCCTAGATTAGGTTATTATCTAATTAAATCATACAATGATTTTCTTATTTCTGTCCTCTTATACTAAAGCTAAGTACTTCAATTAATATAATTATGGGAGTTAAACTTTTTCTTGAAATGACCAGTCCCTATTTTGCAACAGTGATCACAGTAGAGAATTTCTTAAGATAGAAAAGGAATCTGATCCTCAATCTAGAAATGTACCTACTTCTATAATGAGATTATATTTTATTGAAGTAAGCCTGAATGAATAAATGGAAAAAATTATTTCCTGTTTCATAATACTTTATTTCTCAATAATTTCATGAGATCTAAAAAGACCTAATGACCCATCCATTCACTTCCTACTATGAAAGGTGGCATTTTTTTTAATAGAAGCAGTTTGGGTCATTAATTTTAATGGTTTAGAGTGCTCCTACTGAACATTTTTATAAACCAGAGGTTTCCATTTGTGAAAAGTGGGGAGTGTGAGAATGGAATAAGAGGTTAAATGACTACAAAGAGATACAGGGTGCAAAGCAAAATATCTTGTCTGGAATTCAAAGGAGAAGGGTTCCAAAAAGAATGTGAAAGCAGGATAACGAGAAGAGTTGAAGCTGAAGCAGGGGAGTTCTGGGTTCATTTGGAACTTTGAGAGGGGACTTCTGGGAGTTAACTGCCTGCCTGAGAGAAACGATGGAGGCCCTGAGAGGAGTTACCAGCTTCTGGACTGCTTTCTCCCTCTCTTCCTACTTGTTGGTCCAACCTGTGTTGTCCTGTGAGACTGAAGAAGAAAGACAGCCTGAACCTCAACTGATATGTCTGCTACTCCAGCAACCCTTCAGGCAATAGCCCGTGGGCCTTGTTGACCTGACCTTCCTTATCCAGCTAACCTTATCTATTAACCATTACCAAAGACTGTTTTGGAGTGGCCATAGATAGAGAAGCTAGAATAGGGATTTGGGGGTACAGCATAGTTAGGATAGGGTATTACTTAGCTTGAAAGACACAGAAGACAGGATTTTTGCAAGCCTCTTAGTTCAAGAGGATGAAGTGGAGATTTATTAGCTTAAGGAATCCCTTGGCCCTCTTTCCTTACCCATTCATTATTTATCTACATCATTAAAGGATTAAGTCCATATTTTAGTTCAGCTTCTGTGGAGATTTATTAGCGATCACACATGTTTGATAAAATTCATTTGTGAATCCATCTGGACCTGGGGATTTAATCTTAAGTGGATCTAAATTGTAAAAAAATCTACAACTCCAAAACTCCATCTAGAGATTTCAAAGGCAGAATGACATAATGGACAGAACTACAACCAAAGAAGTTCAGTACTTTTTATAGTCAGTTTTTGTCCCTTCCCCTCTTCACAGGGAGCAATCACAGTTTCCAAATTGCCTATCACTGCCCAGGAGGGCAGTGTCTGTGGGATCCACTTCTCACCCTCTGAAAGTGTCAACTCATCAAAGATTCACAAGTTTCTGATTGATTGGGTTAAAAGGTGGAGCTCTCCAAGTAAGTGACTTGTGAATTCTCTTACTTGATGGCTAACAAAGTGCTAAATAGGGGTTAAGCATGAGTTAAGTAGGGGTGTTTTCAGTTTTGGGTTGATTAAATTAAAAAGCTGCTGATTGATAGACAGTCTGATTCAAACTTCTCTGTGTTATACAGAAATTGAACTAAAATATGGACTTAATCCTTTTCCTATCCCCAGAGTCTGCAGTTAATACTAGTACTTATGGCTACAGGTGTTGAAAGAATGTTCATGTTTATTGTGGTTACTCTTTTGAAATAAATAGTGTTTTGCAAAAGCTAATCTGTTAATCTGTTCGGTGTTTAAAAGAAACTGGGTTGCAGGAGTCTTTAACCAATGTGGTGTCTTTAACCAATATCAGAGATTATTGGAGAACCCTGGGAGAGGAATAAAAGGTAACACATCTGCTTCTAGGTAATGGGAGAACCAGTTCAACTTGAATGGCAATGATGAGTAAGAATAAAAACTGATACTTTCTGAAGACTAATAAAATGAATGAAACTTTACCAATCTCATTAAAAAGAAGGCTCACAAATCAACAAACTAGTAAAGAACTCACAACAGGACCGTAAGAAATAAAAAAAAATTACCTAAATTTGTCACACAATTCAATGTTAATAATTCTGAGAACACAAAAGAAATAGAGGAAAACCTTCAAATTGATAAAATATCCAAACTAACAAATAATCCAATCTCAAGGGAAAAAATTGAACTGTGACAAAAACTGTCCTGCAACCATTGCTCTCAATTATATAATCAATGACAGAGATGTGATTAAAAACTGGTTTACTATGCTCATAGCATAGACTATTTCCAAAAATCATTGAACCCTAAACAGCAGTTTAAGCAATCTTATGTAAGTTTTAAGTACATAAGTGGCTGGATATGATAGAATATCAAGGCATAAATAAGGGAAGATGATTTATAAACCAAAAACCAGATGGCAGAAGGAGAAAATCTGTATCCCCAACACAGCATGGTGCCTGGCTCTGAATAAATGCTCATTGATTTACTTCCTCAGACACCCTTCTAGAAATTATGCAATAGAGCTGATATTACATATGCATTCAGTTCATCTGGGAAAGTTGAGAGGTAGGTATTTATTGGGCTTTATGTTTACTACTTCTTACCTCTTCTATTTCCATCTCTTCTCAGTGTTTGGAGTAACAACTATAGAAGCTGCTTTACCCCATGCCAATACATGTTCCTGTCCCTGTCCCCAATGTCTAACTAAATCTTAACTCCTTGTTTTGTTTGTGTTTTAGAGTCACTATTTGCTGAGCCAGAAGTCCTTTCCCCTTGCCATCTCTCCATGTTCTTTTCCATTTCATTGTTCTCTTGACATTCCCACTCTGTTGTTATCAATAATCCTAGCTCTCTTCTTCTCATGTTTTTTTTTTAATCTGATGTTCACAAAACCTGGCTACCTCCAGAATATACTTCATTCCTAGTCACTCTCTCCAATACTGGGTACTTCTTTCTTCAAGGTCCTGATATATTGATCCAGGAGAAAGATTAGGTATACTTGCTATAAATGCTCACTTTTAGATTATTCCCTTGCCAATATTGCTCAGTAGCCTTTCTACAAGCCCTGCTCACCAACCCACCCACCTCCACTTTCTCTTATTTCCTTCCTCTCCTACTGTCCTGAAGAGTAAGACAGATTTCTATATCCAACTGATTTTGTGAATCCTTCCCAATTTTATCCAATTTTGACAAGGGTACTATACCCATCTTCTTCTTTATTGTAAAAGCTCTTTCATAACTCTCTTATGGGAGATAATTTACTCCATTTTATTTCTCCCTTCATTGTCCTCCTAATGCATTCCTCTTAAAATCCTTAATTTTATTTTTTTTAGACTTCATTCTACCATATCCAACTCACACACTTGCTATGTGTCTATGTATACTGCGTCTAATTGCCCCAATAATGATAAAATTCTTTCAAGTACCAAGAATCACTTTTCCATGTAGGTTTCCATAAGTAGGTTAACCTTATTGAATATTTTTTGGTTTCTCTTTCCTATTTATCATTTTATGCTTCTCTTGAATCTTGGATTTGAGGGTCAGATTTTTCCATTTATCTCTGGTCTTTTCATCAGGAATATTTGAAAGTCCTCTATTTCATTGACTACTTGTTTCCCCCTGAATGATTATGCTCAGGTTTTGCTAGGTGAGTGATTTTTTTTTAAATCCTTACCTTCCATCTTAGAATTAATACTATGTTTTGGTTCTAAGGCAGAAGAATGGTAATGGCAATGGGGGTTAAGTGACTTGCCCAGGATCGCACAGCTAGGAAGTATCTGAGGTCAGGTTTGAACCTAAGACCTCAGGTCTCTGGCTCTCAATCCACTGAACCACTCAACTGTCCCCAAGAGTGAGTGATTCTTAACTGGTATTAGCTCCTTTGCTCTCTGGAATATCATATTCTATGTCTTCTGATCCTTTAATGGAGAAGTTGTTAAATCTATTGCTACTCTGACTATAGTTCCATTAAATTTGTTTTATTTTGTCTGCTTGTAGTATTCCTTCTTGACCTGGGAGTGCTGAAACTTGGCTATAATGTTTCTGGGAGTTATCCTTTTGGGATCTCTTTCAGGAGGTGATCAGTAGATTCTTTTGATATCTATTTTACCTTATGATTCTAGAACATCATGGAGGTTTTCCTTAATTTCTTGAAAGATGGTATCTTTATTTTTATCATGGTTTTTCAAGTGGTCCAAGAATTCTTAGATTATCTCTCCTGGATTTATTTCCTGGAATAGTTGTTTTTCCAATGAAATATTTCACATTTTCTATTTTTTTATCCTTTTGATTTTGATTGTTTCTTGATATCTCATGGTATCATTAGTTTCTGCTTGCTCAATTCTAATTTTTAAGACATGATTTTCTTGAATGAACTTTTATACCTCCTTCTCCATTTGACCAGTTCTATTTTGTAAAGAGTTCTTTTCCTCAGTGAATTTTTGTATCTTTTCCCAAATGGATAATTCTGCCTTTTAAGTTCTTTACTTAAGTACATTTTTATGCCTATTTTACTAATGTCTCTATTTTTTAAGATAATTTTGGGGGCATTTTTTATTCCTCCTTTACCAAGTCATTGACATAGAAAATATGCTTTTCCTGTACCATGCTCATTTCTTTTCCCAATTTCTTTTCTACCTCTTACTTGGTTTTAGAATTCTTTTTAGTTCCTCTATTAATTATTTAAGGGCTTAAGATCAATTCATATGTTTCTTGGGGGCTTTGGATGCAGAATTATTGACTTTGTTATCTTATGAGTTTGTGTTTTGACTTTCCCTTTCCCCAAAATAACTTTTTAAGTTTAATTCCTTTTTTATTGTTTGCTCATTTTCCAGCCTTTTTCTTTTCTTTTAACTTAAAAAAGCTGTTAAAATTGGGCTTTGTATTTGTGGTGAAAGAAATACTATTCAAAGCTTAAGGTTCTTTGTACAGCTGCCTTCATAGCCATCTCTGGGGAACTATAAATTTTTGGTTTTTCCAAGGTGGTATGAGGGATGTGTTTAATACCTTCCCTTCTTGTGCACTGGTCTGATAACCACAAGCTTGTAGTCAGAATCTATGTTGTTGCAAATTGTTCCTTGAATGAGTTTCTGAGGTTGTTATCTTTGTGGAGAAGAGAGAAATTACAAGACATGCAGCAAGACAAGAAGCTGGAGATTGATCAGCTGTCAATCAAAGGAAAATTCCATTTGGCATGTTTAGGGAAACAGTTGAAGGCAAGAGCCAACTGCTGACTGGTTTTTCTGGGCTTTTTGGCTGATGGTGGTGACTTTGAAAGAAGAAGCTGGGTTTATCTCTGGGACTTGGGATAATCAAGCTGGAGGTGGCCTGCTTTATTTGAAGGCAGAAGAAGGACAATAGGCCTTATATCTCTCTCTGACTTGCTCTGTTTCATGGTAGTGACTGAATTGCCATTTCACTCAATATCTTCTAACCTACGGCTCCCTGTAGATAATAGGGAAATCCCAACCCTCTTACCTCCATCCTCCATCTTGTCCTGTTTCCCCCCAATAAACCTCTATTTGAGATAAAGAAGAGAAAAGAGTATTTCCTCTGAAACATCATAGCTCACCCTGAATGACTTAGAAGGAGGCTGAAGAAGAAGAGGGAAGGGGAAACCGAAGGGAAGAAGAGGGGAGGAAGGGAGGTATAAAAGGGAGGAGGATAGGCAAAAAAAGATAACTACCTGATCCATTAGTTATCAGTTATGCATCAAATATACCCTCCAATATAATCTATTACATCTTCAAGGAAACAAATTATCTCAGGTCCAGTTACTATATATCCTACATGTATATGCATGCATGAACATATGTATATCTAGCTCTGTAGAGAGAGCAGTTTCTACATATACATAGTATCTGTATAGCATGTGTGTATCTATCCACATGTAGTTTAGGCACATACTTAAATATGTATGTATATGTGTGTGTATATGGGAACAGAGACAGACAATGATTGCTAGAACCTGACATGACACGGGATGGAAGTTCTTGTGAAGTTCTTGTCAGAGTTACCCCAGCCAACTAACAAAAGTTAGGCAGACATTCCAAAGGCTAAAATTAAGTCTTTTCAAGTTCCTGTGTTTGGGGAAAAGATGAAACCATCTAAGACAGTTAACGAGGATGAAACTCTCTATACATCCTCTAAGACTTAGCTTGCAAATGTACTTGATTCAGAATAAAAGATTAGTTAGAGATTGCCTCCTGACTCCAAAGTAATACTGTTCTCCACTTCCCTAGCCAGCCTTCCTCCTTTAATATGCATGTTTTTCAGTAATAAAGCCTGATACTTGGCACTGGATTTTTACCAGCAGAAAGTCTTGATTTCCTTATATATTTTTAATAATACTATTAAAAAGTAATTTTATATAAATTTGCTGAGAAATTATATATGCATAGTACCTGATTTAGAACTGAGAGGAATACGAAAATGAATAAGATACATCCCCTGCTCCAAAGGAGTTTGTACTTTATCAGAAGAAATAGGAATTGATATATCTAGTAATAGTACCAGTAAGAAAAAGAGAAGGGGCAGAGTTAGGCACAAAATTTGAAAGTTCAGTGGAGAGGGATTTATGTTTATCTATAAAGTGGTTTCCAAAAAGTTTTCACTTTTTTTTATCTCCTTTGATCCTCATAACTGTCCTATAAAGTATATAATGAGGCAGCTAGGTGGCACAGCAGATAAAGTGCCAGACCTGGAGTCAGGAAGACAAGACCTCAGACACTTACTGTGTGTGACCCTAGTTAAGTCACTTAACCTGTTTATTTCAATTTCCTTATCTGTAAAATGAGCTGGAGAAGGAAATAGAAAACCATTCTAGTATCTTTTCCAAGAAAAAAACTTTTTAAAAAGGGGTCACAAGGAGTGATACATGCCTAAAAATAACTGAACAACAATACTATATTATGGTCATTTTAAATTCACACACATAAACTTATATTTCAATCTATTAGACATACACAAGCTCCACAAATGTCTTTAGTAATTCTAGTTATCAAATCAGTATCTCTCTCCCACACAGGGTAACAAATATCTTCTATCTTCCCTTAAGAGAATGGAAGTAAGATTGGACTGAAATGGTCACGATGTCAATGCTTGCCAAAAGACAGAAACCTTTGTTTAAAGGACTGATGAAGGGTTGCTTTTCTGTGTAATAACAAAATGGCCAGGACAGGACTATTTCTGAGGCCATCATAAACTGCTGGTGGCACCACTCTGATCCATGGTTAGCTGGTACTCTGTGGTGTCATAATGACTTCAGGTTTCTAATTGGAGAGAGATGCTTGCAAATAGTGTCAGGATACGCATCCAGCTTTTCCTTTATTCCCAGGGCACAAATCTTTGGGAAGAGACTGGCATTATTCTGGATACTTTTTTTTTTCTATTTTGCTTTAGCCCTGATATTTACTCATCAGAGATCAACCCTTCTTTGTAGAAGAATGGTTACCATAATCACAAAATAGAGGTGGATAGGGGACCTTGATCTTAGAAACCTCTGAAATACAGTGTTTATTGCTGTTCCTCAAGCTCTGACTGGTAAGATGCCCTTTGAAACTAAAACAAAAGGAGACAGGGGGGATGAGGGTCGCCAAAATTCTCTAGGGATAAATGTGCTAGACTTTCTCTTGAGTCTAAGAATGGGGAAAAAAAGGGAGAGAGAGCAAGCCAAGTACTAAGGATAGATTACAGAGTGAGAGTTATCCATTTTAGAGGCTATACCCAATAGCTCATATCAAGCCTTCAAAGCCAGGCCAAAGCATCCCATATATTGATCCCTAAGGAAGGGAAATGTGGGGGATTTTTACTAAGAGATTTAGAGAAATTACTGCTATGATTTAGGTCTGTAATTTATTTAGAGAGGTAATTTTTTTTAATAAAAGTGTTACTGTCACATAGTGGATCCAGAGAAAAGTTCCAAGACTGGTTTCTGACATATAACTGACTCTGTGATCCTGGGTAAATCATTTTCACTCCCAGTCTCCTAGAAGATTCTGGAAGCCTATAAATTGCAGGAAACTTGCCTGTATGCATTAGAATTTCTACATTGAGGAATTCTCTACATCAATGTCATCACAGATCTAGATCCAAAAAAGTGGCTTCTAAGCCACTAACACATCTAAGAAAGTGTTAAAAGAGTCAAGGACTGTGCTGAGGAATGGGGATACAAATGCAAAGCAGATATTCCTGTAAAGGTTAAAATTATGGTTGAGACTGAAAAATCTAAATTTAAGTGGTTGCCAGGGGAAATCCCAAATAATAAAATACCCAAGTCATCTGGAATTTGTTATGGTGATTTAATTGATAGTAGAGGAGATTAAGGAGAAGGAAGAAGGAGAGGGTGAAGGATTTCTCCCCCCACCTGTTTGGTACCAGGCGGGAAGATTAGATCTAGAAAGTAAGGGTTTGGAGTGTGAAGGAGGAAGGAATCAAACTGAACTCCAAAAGAGGCTCAGCTGAGATGCCTGAACCTCACATCCACCCTAGGGGACAGATACTATTATTGTTCCCTTGTGATAGATGAGGAAACAAGAAGACAGAGAGATTAAGTGACTTGTCCAAGGATACAAAGCTAGTAATAACTATCAAGCATTCGCCATAAGTCTACAAACCAGATTTCTTTGAAGGCTCCTACCTATTTCTATAATCTGATCACTAGTGGATCTCCCAGAGGGTAATCTCTTGATATTTTTTTCTGATGTGGTTATTTGTTTTATTAGTCTTTTGAATAGATTTCTTCAACATGTTAGATTTCTCAGACTCTTATTATTAGAAGTTTTGGGGGCAGCTAAGTGGCACAGTGGGTAGAATGCTGCACTTGGAGTCAGGAAGATGAGTTCAAATCCAGCCCCAGCCATTTCCTGGGCAAATCACTTAAAACCAATTACCTAGCCCCAACTGCTCTTCTTCTTTAGAATTGATAGAAAAGGTAAGGGTTAAAAGAAAAGAAAAGGAGTTTCTAAGCTTTGGATGACTGGTGGCACAACTTGTGTTGACTCTAGCTCTTCTGTCTGTGCCAGAAAAAGAGGAGTGTCCAGTACTCTCTTTAGCTCCTTCTTCCAAACACTCATAAATTGAGATGTATGCAATATGGCCTGTCACCTACATAACAGTTGCCTTCCTAATATTCTTACAGGATGGATTTTAGACATGCTTAAAAATGGGTTATATTTCGTCTTCTGTCTGTGCCAGAAAAAGAGGAGCTAAAGAGAGTACTGGACTATAGACTTCTTAAGAGATTGGAACCAATACCCAAATCCAAATACAGCCATATAGATTTTATTTCTTACAAGAAGAAAAATATTACTTAATCTCTTTCTCTAAAGCATAGTGATTATGTTACTGCCATAGTCAAAACATTATAATTCTTGTTGTGGAGATAAAAGTTATTTACAAAATTCTGATCTTCAAAGAGGTAACTGCCTGGTATATACTCTTCAAAAGAGAAAGTAAGAAGGGGGATGCTGTTAGGTGTTGTAGTGGAGAGTGGTACACTTGCGGGATGAGATGTGAATTAAAATCCTCCCTCAGATACTAACTTGGTAAGTTATTTAATTTCTCTGAAGATTCAATTACCTTGACTTTCAGTCAAGATAGTGGCCCAGAAGGAGCAGAAATTCAAACCTCTGAATACCCTTCCTAACTGATCACAAACTGAATGCTCCTAAGGGACCAAAATCAAACTTAACAAGACAGAGCCAAGGAATCCTCCTGCTGGACTTAATTCAAAAGGTACGCCCCCCCCCCCCCGAAAAACCGGAATCTGAGAACACTCAGGTTTAAGAGGAAGATAGAAGGAAAGTCCCAGGACCCATCCCCTCTCCCACCCACAGAGCTGAGACTCCAGTGGCAGCAGGAACTTCTGGGCAGTCAGAGGTACAGGTCTGGAGGGTGTTCCTTGCGGGCAGGGCTGTGCCAACAGACGGCGGGGAAGATGTTAGAGAGGGAGCATAGACCTGGCAGCCTGGCCAGATCTGTGGAGATCCTCCATATATGCTCCAGCCTTCCAGGAGGTTTTGGAATCAGAGCACATCCAGCCCAACTAAGCTGAACTTAATCCCATCAAAAGTCTCCAGAACACAGGGAAGCCCAGGCTCCACATCCATCCTCATTGACTGCTGGACTTTAATCCAATCCAAAGCCTCCAGAGGACAGGGAAGCTCAAACCCCCAACAACCCTCCCCCAGAGACTATACTGAGAGATCTTCTGTTAAAGCTCCAAGAGGGGGAGAATGACAGAAGCCCCCAAAACAAAAACAAAAAAAATGAGAGGAGCAAGAGCACAAATACAGGGAGTAAAGAATGGGTGAATATGAGCAAACAACAGAAAAAGAAAAAAGAAACTACAGTAGACAGCTTCTACTCAGCAAATGGAACAGAGGGGGAGAGATCAGCAAACGATAAATCAGAAATCCCAGCGAATTGGATACAGGCTGTGGAACAGCTCAAAACACAATTAAGAGAGGCTGAAGACAATTGGGAAAAGAACTTAAAAATTAAGATAAGTCATCTGGAAACAGAGGCACTTGAACTAAAATGAGAAAATAGTGTCTTGAAAGCCAAAATCAACCAGCTGGAAAATGAAACAAAGGAGATGAAAGATGAGGCAAAGGAGATGAAAGATGAGGTAAAGAGGATGAAAGACGACCTTCAAAGAAAATCAGACCAGAAGGAAAAGGATGACCAAAAAGCCAGGGATGAAATACAGTCTTTAAGAACCAGAATACAACAACTGGAATTAAGTGACCTCATAAGGCAACAGGACACTATAAAATGAAATGAAGAGAGTGAAAAAATTAAGGAAAATGTGAAGCATCTCATTCACAAAACAGATAATTTAGAAAATAGTTCAAGAAGAGACAATTTGAGAATCATTGGTCTACCAGAAGACCATGACAAAAGAAAAAGCCTGGACATAATACTACAGGAAATTATTCTGGAAAACTGTCCCAATATCCTAGAACAATAGGGGAAAGTGGAGATTGAAAGAATCCACAGATCACCTCCTGTATTTAGTCCCCAACTGACAACACCCAGGAATATTTTAGCCAAATTAAAAAACTATCAGACCAAAGAAAAGATATTACAAGCTACAAGCTGCCAAGAAGAAGTCATTCAGATACCACGGAACCACAGTGAGGATAATGCAGCATCTGGCTGCATCCACACTGAAGGACCGAAAGGCATGGAATATGATATTCTGGAAAGCAAGGGAACTAGGTCTACAACCAAGAATCAACTACCCATCAAAACTGGCTATATTCTTACAGAGGAAAGTATGGTCATTCAACACAATAAAAGAATTCCAAGCATCCATAAAGAAAAGACCAGATCTGAACAGAAATTTTGATGTCCAAGCACAGAACTCAAGAGAATCATCAAAAGGTAATTAAAAAAGAGGGGAAAAAGAAAAACAAAGCAAAACAAATTTTTTTTAAGAGACTCAATAAGTTAAAATGATATGTATCCCTATAAGAAAAGAGGTCATTGGTAATTCTTAAAAACTGTTGCTATCACCTGGGCAGGTAGAAGAATTACACTTAGGGCAAACAGTGACAAACTGTATGGGATGAAAGACAAGACATAAATAGGTATATAGATGTATGCATGCATAAATACATATACATGTCTGTATATGTATATATATATATATACACACATATATATAACTAGAGCTAAAAAAGAGGTTAATACTAAAAGAAATGGGAAAAGAAACAAATGGGGGTAAATTTATATGTCACAAAGAAGCTCATGGCAGGAAGGGGGAGAATATCAAGACACGGAAGGGTAAAGAGGTTGGAGATAGGAAATACTCAACTCTTATGTGCTTTGAAACTGACCCAAAGAGTGAAGAACAATCCAATCCATTGGAGCAGAGAATAGATTTGTGCCCTATAGGGAACTAGAAGGGTAGCTAATGGACTGGTGGGGAGGAAAACAGAACAAGGGAGGGAGAGGGTGGGGGGAGCAATTTTAAAAAGACTACAGGGAAAATAGGGGGGAATCAGAAGGGAGGGGGTTAGAAAAGGAAGTAAAATAAGGGAGAGAACTAGGGGGGCTGGTTAAAAACAAACTATGATGTAGAAGAAAATAGTGAAAGAAGAAAAGGCAGGACCAGAAGTAGAAATCAAAATGCTGGGAAATACACAGCTAGTAATCATAACTCTGAATGTGAATGGAATGAACTCACCCATAAAATGCAAGCTAATAGCAGAGTGGATTAGAATCCAAAACCATACCATATGCTGTTTACAAGAAACACACATGAGGAAGATAGATATGTATTGGGTGAAAGTAAGAGGATGGAGCCAAATCTACTGGGCATCAACTGATAAAAAGAAGGTAGGAGTCGCAATCATGATATCTGATAAAGCCAAAGTAAAAATAAATCTAGTTAAAAGAGATAGGGAAGGTAATTACATCCTGATAAAAGGCAGTATAGACAATGAGGAAATATCTGTACTCAACCTATCTGCACCAAATGGCATAGCATCCAAATTTCTAAAGGAGAAACTAGAGGAGCTCAAGGATGAAATAGACAGAAAAACTATACTAGTGGGAGACCTGAACCTTCTTCTATCTGAACTAGATAAATCAAACCAAAAAATAAATAAAGAGGTAAGAGAAGTGAATGAAAGATTAGAAAAATTAAGAGTTAGTAGACATGTGGTGAAAAATAAATAGGAACAAAAAGGAATATATCTTCTTTTCAGCAGCACATGGTACATTCACAAAAATTGACCATGTATTAGGGCATAAAAAAAAACGCAAATGAATGCAAAAGGGCAGAAATAATAAATGCAAACTTCTCAGATCATAATGCAATAAAAATAATAATTAGTAAGGGTACATGGAGAGGTAAATCAAAAATTAATTAGAAATTAAACAATATGATTCTCCAAAACCGGCTAGTTAAAGAACAAATCATAGAATCAATTTATAACTTCATTGAAGACAATGACAATGATGAGACAACCTTTCAAAACCTATGGGATGCAGCCAAAGCAGTACTTGGGGGAAATTTATATCCTTGAGTTCCTATATTAACAAACTAGAGAGAGCAGAGGTCAATGAATTGGGCATGCAAATTAAAAAACTAGAAAGCAAACAAATTAAAAATCCTCAGATGAAGACTAAATTAGAGATCCTAAAAATCAAAGGAGAAATTAATAAAATTGAAAGTGAGGCTCCCCAAACCCGCGAGAAGCCTCAAGGTAGGAAGATAGAAAAAGGATAGAAGTTTTGGATACCCCGAGGGGCGTGTTGGAGCCAAGTTATAGATATGAGGTGGCAGAAATGAGTCAGAAACCAGGCCTTATTGATTATAATAGGGCCACAGTATAACCCTGATCTTTAGGATGTCACAAAGGCATGATCCATCCTGAGATCCACAATTAATACCACACAGGTCAGAGACATGATAAAGAAAAGAGAGTGCCTGGCCAAAAGCCAGGTCCCAGGTGGGAGAGGTAGATAAGGAAAGGAATTAAAGATGGAGGTTGACCAGAGGCCAAGCTCCAGCAAGGACAGGCATCAGTGAGATCCAAGACAGGAAGAGAAGGCGGAGCTTGCTATGGCCCTGTATTTAATCTCTTTGATATGCAAATATACACAATACATAGGGATGATTATCATTGGTTAATGACAAGGTATAGGTGTGGTTTCTCTTAGCCAGGTGAACACAAAGAAACCTGTTTTCCCACCTAACCTGGGGGAAGCTGGGGTCAAGGGTCAGAGGCTTTCCCAGCCATGCACAAGACTGAGCATGCTCTCTTCTAAGACAATCTTTATATTCTGTTTCCCTTGTCCCTAGATAGGTGTGGACTGCTTCAGAAAGTCAAAGAACTATTGATTTAATAAATAAGACTAGAAGCTGGTACTTTGAAAAAACAAATAAAATAGACAAAATACTAGTCAGTCTAATTAAAAAAAGGAAAGAAAAAACCAAATTGACAGTATACAAGATGAAAAGGGAAAAGGGAGACCTCATCTCTAATGAAGAGGAAATTTAGGCAATCATTAAAAACTACCATGCTTAATTATATGGCAACAAATATGGTCATCTAGGTGAAATGGATGGATACTTACAAAAATATAAATTGCCTAGACTAACAGAGGAAGAAATAAATTGCCTAAACAAACTCATATCAGAAAAAGAAATTGAACAAGCCATGAAAGAACTCCCTAAGAAAAAATCCCTAGGACCAGATGGTTTCACAAATGAATTCTATCAAACATTCAAAGAACTATTCCAATATTAAACAAAGTATTTGACAGAATAAGCCAAGAAGTAGTTCTACCAAATTCATTTTACGACACAAACATGGTACTGATCCCAAAGCCAGGCAGGTCAAAAACAGAGAAAGAAAACTATAGACCAATCTCCCTAATGAATATAGATGCAAAAATCTTAAATAAGATACTAGCAAAAAGATTCCAGCAAGTCATCACAAGGGTTATACACTATGACCAGGTAGGATTCAGACCAGGAATGCAACAATGGTACAACATTAGGAAAACTATCCACATAATTGACCATATTAACAAGCAAACTGACAAAAATCACATGATTATCTCAATAGATGCAGAAAAAGCCTTTGATAAAATATAACACCCATTCCTATTGAAAACACTAAAAAGTATAGGAATAGAAGGGCCTTTCCTAAAAATAATAAACAGTATATATCTGAAACCATCAACAAACATCATCTGCAATGGGGATAAACCAGAAGCCTTCCCAATAAAATCAGGAGTGAAACAAGGATGCCCATTATCACCCCAATTATTTAACATTGTGCTAGAAACACTAGTAGTAGCAATTAGAGAAGAAAAAGAAATTAAAGGTATTAAAATTGGCAACGAAGAGACCAAGCTATTGCTCTTTGCAGATGATATGATGGTATACTTAAAGAATCCTAGAGAATCAACCAAAAAGCTAGTTGAAATAACAACTTTAGCAAAGTTGCAGGAAAGAAAATAAACCCACGTAAGTCATCAGCATTTCTATATATCTCCAATCCATCTCAGCAGCAAGAATTAGAAAGAGAAATTCCATTTAAAGTCACCCTAGACAATACAAAATACTTAAGAATCTATCTGCCGAGACAAACACAGGAACTATATGAACACAACTACAAAATAACTCTCCACACAATTAAAACTAGATCTAAAAAATTGGAAAAACATTGATTGCTCATGGGTGGGACGAACTAACATAATAAAAATGACCATCCTACCCAAATTAATTTACTTATTTAGTGCCATACCCATTGAACTACTGTAAACTTCTTTACGGAATTAGAAAAAAAAAACATAACATAGTTCATTTGGAAGAACAAAAGATCAAGGATATCCCGGGAAATCATGAAAAAAAATGCAAAGGAAGGAGGACTTGTAGTCCCAGATCTCAAACTATACTATAAAGCAGTGGTTATCAAAACAATTTGGTACAGGCTAAAAGACAGAAAGGAGGATCAGTGGAATAGACTTGGGGTAAATCACCTCAGTAGGACAGTCTATGATAAACCCAAAGATCCCAGTTTGGGGGACTAAAACCCAATTTTTTTTAAACGGCTGGGAAAATTGGAAGACTGTATGGGAGAGATTATGTTTGGATCAACATCTCACAGCCTACACCAAGATAAACTCAGAATGGGTGAATGACCTGAATATAAAGAAGGAAACTATAAGTAGATTAGGTGAACACAGAATAGTATACTTGTCAGATCTTTGGGAAAGGAAAGACTTTAAAAGCAAGCAAGAGCTAGAAAAAATCACAAAATATAAAATCAATAATTTTGATTACATCAAATTAAAATGTTTTTGTACAAACAAAACTAATGCATCCAAAATTAGAAGGGAAGTAACAAATTGGGAAACAATCTTCATTATAAAAATGTCTGACAAAGGTCTAATTGCTCAAATTTATAGCGTTAAACCAGTTGTACAAAAAATCAAGCCATTCTCCAATTGAAAAATGGGCAAGGGACATTAATAGGCAATTTTCAGTTAAAGAAATCAAAACTATTGATAAGCACATGAAAAAGGGCTCTAAATCTCTAATAATCAGAAAAATGCAAATCAAAACAACTCTGAGGTATCACCTCACGCCCAGCATATTGCCTAACATGATAGCAAAGGAAAGTAATGAATGTTGGAGGGGATGTGGCAAAGTTGGGGCACTTATGCATTTCTGGTGGAGTTGTGAATTTATCCAAACATTCTGGAGGGCAATGTGGAACTATGCCCAAAGGGCGATAAAAGACTGTCTGCCCTTTAATCCAGCCATAGCCCTGCTGGGTTTGTACCCCAAAGAGATAATAAGGAAAAAGACATGTACAAAAATATTCATAGCTGTGCTCTTTGTGGTGGCAAAAAATTGGAAAATGAGGGGATGGCCTTCAATTGGGGAATGGCTGAATAAATTGTGGTACATGTTGGTGATGGAATACTATTGTGCTCAAAGGAATAATAAATTGGAGGAATTCCATGGGGACTGGAACAACCTCCAGGAAGTGATGCAGAGTAAGAGGAGCAGAACCAGGAAAACATTTAACACAGAAACTGACACACTGTGGTACAATCTAATGTAATGGACTTCTCCATTAGTGGCAATGCTGAACCCTGAACAACTTGGAGGAACCTATGAGAAAAACCACTATCCACATCCAGAGGAAACACTGTGGGAGTAAAAATACCCAAATACCCAAGAAAAACAACTGCTTGAATACATGGATTGAAGGCATATTGTTGTGGATGTAGACTCTAAATGAACATCCTAATGTAAACAACAACATGGAAATGGGTTCTGATCAAGGACACAAGTAATACCCAATGAAATTGTGTGTTGTCTGCGGGAAGAGTGGGTGGAGGGGAAGGAGGGAAATAATATGATTATTGTAACCAAGGAATAATGTTCTAAATTGACTAAATAAACTTATTCAAATGAAAAAAAAGATTCAATTTCTTTATATGTAAATGAATATAATATCACCTCTCTCATTGAGAACTTGAGAACATATTCAAAATGCTTTTGCAAACCATAAAGTCTTATGTAAATGCTAGCTATTATTGTGAGGATGACTTAAAGATTCTTCTTTTTTTTTTTAATTTAAAGATCACTGCAAATCAGATTTATGCTGAATAAGGGCAGCTTCTTCTATACAGCCTTACACATACTTGTGGGTATCTTTTAAAACAAGGGAATATGGTGTTAGAGTCGGTTCAGAATTAAGCTTTTCTGATACTCAAAAAATTAAGCTTTTATGACACTTCTTTTAAATAGTTGCTGGTTTGTTGCCAACCACATTATCAAAAGCACTGTTCAGTAATTTAAAAATATTTTAAGACTAAATTACAGTAAACATGAAATCTCCACAGTTTAAACCCAATATAAATCAACCAGATTTCAAGTATTAATTTAAAACAAAACATACTGACGACTGCAAGGTGAAAGCAAGCCTCTTACAATCAAGGAGTCTTTTGTTAAAGACTTCTTTTTCCCTCTCCAGTTGGGGATCTTGCTTTCAGCTTAAACAGAAGTCTAAGTCCAGGACAGGTTGCAACTCAGGGAAAATCCCATGCACAGCATTTGATTACTTTAAAACAGCAGGAACACACAGGCTGAAGTGAGTGGCCAAACAGGGCTTGCTGTTCTCAGTTAGGGATAATGGCAAAAGCATCACTGGTCCAAATCTAGAGCTCTTTCTCTAACCCTGGCTTCTGAGGCAGGTAATGAACATATCAATTACTGATAGATGAAGTACAGTTTGTTTTTTAACTTAATTGTTTAATCAATAACCAAGTTTTCTTTTTTGTTTCATTTTTTAAGTTACTTTTTTCAGTTTCACCAATGAAAATCATTTGGCTCACATTTTAAAATCTATTCTTCCACAAAAAGTATATGAAAATATGTTTGTGAGGGGGCAGCTGGGTAGCTCAGTGGATTGAGAGCCAGCCCTAGAGATGGGAGGTCCTAGGTTCAAATCTGGCCTCAGACACTTCCCAGTTGTGTGACCCTGGGCAAGTCACCTGACCCCCATTGCCTAGCCCTTACCACTCTTCTGCCTTGGAGCCAATACACAGTATTGACTCCAAGACGGAAGGTAAGGGTTTAAAAAAAAAAAGAAAATATGTTTGTGGAGGACAGTGATGGAGGTCCAGGTTGGACTGTGCCCTTGTAAATTCTTCCAGAATGTATGCACACATCATACCCAAGTGTCTTGATCCACAGTGCACCATTTTCCAAAGAAATGCTCTGTGGAAAGCTGACATGCTGCTATGAAATCTCTCTAACAAATCTGGAAAAAGAAGGAGAAAATAGGAGAGTTGGGGCTGTTGAAAGCTCTAAAACAGTTTAAGAAATCATGTATATGCATTTATAGTTCATGTGACTTTTGGCAACTGTAAAGTGACGGATACATGGCTTTCTTTAAAAGCATCAAAACGAAGAGAGGCGTGTGTGTTTGGGAGCCTTTTGATGTTGTTTGTTTTTGTCATTTGGTAGCCATCTGGTGGTACTTCAGGTTGATGGGGGAGAGAAGCTGCCCTCTAGGGAACTTAAAAATTAAATTTTTTTGTTTGAAGGTTGACCGTTGGGTCAAAATTGTAAGTCCCTCCTTGTGTTGCTTCAAGAACGAGGCTAAGATCATCGTCAATATCATCACCAGAGAAATACTGATCTAGGATCTCAAATGCTAATTTATAAATATCTTCATTTTCATGTTGTTGTAATGCTTCAATTTTTTCCAAACCTCCACATTCTTCTATTATTTCAGCTATTGTGCTAGCTTCATCACCAACCATTATCAGAATGTTTTTCAGACCATCTAGAACCACCTGAACCACCTGAGAATCTTTTACTGACAGTAAGTTACAGAATGGCAGTATTACATTCTTCTGTACAAGGTATTCAACCTGATCTTTTCGTCCACTTATCGTCAAGTTGTTGATTGCCTAAACAGCTTCTTTTTGGGTCCCAAAGTCCCCCTTAGTCAGCTGGTGTATGATCATAGGGATTAATCCAGCATCTATTACACAGCTTGTACTTGTTGCTGGTTTCCTGCTGTTATATTGGAAAGGAACCAAACTGCTTCCTCATTTATCTTCTCTTTTGGGTGAGTCAAGGGATTTGGGAAGTGTGAAAGAACATCACAGTTGAGCACAACTTGCGTCTGCTCATCAGTGCCTGTCATTGCTCTCAGAGCTGCTGTTTGAACTTGAACCTCCTGATGGCTCAGAAGAGGCACAAGAAATGGTACAACTTCTGAATTGATCACCATTTGAATCTGTTCATTACCTCCATCAGACACTACCTCCATATGACAAAGCCCAAACAATGTCCACAAGAATCTTGATATCTGTATGGTATCTGGCAGAATCTCCTGTACTGTCTCCATAGGTGGTGGGGGATCATTATTCCTGCAGAGATCAACTATGATCTATGTGATGTTCCAAAAGAAGGTGATGGGAATGGAGGGATTGAGGAAGGACAGAAGAGGTTAGACAACCCCCAGTGATATGACATAATCTCTACACTGAGGACCATCACCTATAATGCTTCCTAAGGCCCATACTGCCTATTCACAAACATTCTGATGTGGTGAATGGAGAAGTCTCCAAAAAAGAGGCACTGTATTAGAGTGTACCATTGCTTGAGTCTGTGCAGAAATTCCTGACGCTATATTAGTCAGTGCCCATTCAGCTTCAAATTGTAATGAAGGATTAGCATCCCTTTCCAGACATTTTACCAGAATAGGTAAAATCCCAGATTTTATTGTCATCAATTGGTGGATTTCTATCACTGAATAACAGTTTTCTTGCAGCTTGGACAGGACTCAATTGGACCACTGGATTGTCACTTGTGGCATTCTGCAATATGGCTTCTAGTGTGACATTTTGTGCTTTAAAATAAGCATCAACATCAGAATCTTCTAAACTTTCTTCTTGAGGAACATTGATCTTTTTCAATAAATGTTCATCTCTTTTGTTCTTACAGAGTTTAATTGTCACTTCATTTCTGTGTCTTCTCATAGTTTCCACATCACAGGTCATGTTCTTAAAGCTCTTGATGCGGTGGTTCTCCAAGCCGGTGTTTTCGGCCATGGCTCTGCGAGGCAGTGGAGGGCAGGGGGTGGAGGAAGGGTAAGAGAGGGTGGGAGAGCCGGGGAGAGGGAAGAGGAAGAGGACTTAAAGATTCTTGAAGATTATGAATTTGTGTTCTCTTTGCTACCACCAGGATATGCTCCACCTTACTCCAAGTCAGGTCCTGCAGGCATAGCACCTCCCTCTTCCTGACTAAGCTTAAGGATGCTCAGGAGCCCAATATCTCCTGTTTCACACATAAAGATTGGGCTCCTTTAAACTTTCTAGGACACAGCAATATTACTACCAGTCACAAGGTTAGGTAGTTAAGGGCTATGATGAAACCCCACAGGGCATGCGCCCTGGGGAGACTTACCTTAAATCTTCTATTCACCTGACAATAAACAGACCTTTTCCTATCCACAAAAAGCATTTCCCAGTGATTGGCATCCTATCCCTCCTACTGCTTCCATCTCTGTGCTACAGAAATCCAACTACCAAAGAACGAATTCCCTGTTCCAACTCCAACTATATGTTCCCTTATTCTCATCCACCTTAGCTTTATGCCCTCACATGAACCCTCACCAGGTCTATACCTTCCTTTGTGCCCTCTGAGACTCCCACTCAAAAATCAGTACAACTCCTTTCCCTTTAGACTATTTCCTTTGTTGTTCCTTCCATTTTTATGGTGTTCCCTGAGACCTGGCTCAAGATGATGCTGTTTTGGCCATGATTTCCAGGACTGATTGTACCTTCTCTCACACCCCTGTCTTCCCATTGCTATTTTGCATATTCTCCCACGATTCACTCAGCACCTCTTCTCTCTTGATGTTCACACTCTTTGAACTTATCACCTGAATCTAGATTCTAGGGGCCATGATATCTATCATCCCCTAAAGATATTGTGCCTCTTTTATTAGTTAAGTTGTGACTGACTCAGAAGACCCCTCTCCTCACCAATTCCTGATCTCATACTCTAGGGATCTTCAACTTACTTGTTTGATGTTCTTTCAAATATTTTAACTTCAGTTCCTCAATCTACTCAACTACCATGGCCTCCACTACCTTCTCAGGTACAAATAAAAATCGTTATACACTTGATCCTTACCCATAAATATTCTGCTTCTAATTCACGAATTCCCAAATTCCATTTTTCTGATCATAATTTTTATCATTATATCTCTCTTTATGTATTATAATATATAACCTTATTTTTTGTACTCACTGTAACCTCCAAATCCTATGCCCTTCAGTTTTTTCCTGGACCATTTCACCTGCTCTGGTTATACACTATTCCCTTTCCCATCTCAAGCTCTTGGTGAACTTCCTTCTCTGCCTTTCCTCTTCATACTTTAATGATACTATCCCTCACTAGGTCCCTTTCTGATGAAAAGGTGTCCCTTCTCTGGAAAAAGGTAAATATTCTGCATGTCTTCTTGATCCCATGCCCAGCCATCTTCATCAGCACATCAGTCCTTCCTTCATCAACTCCACTGTTTCATCTTTGGTCTCTCCCTACTTAATGGTTCTTTTTCTGCCTTCAAACATGCTTGAATCTCCCCCATGCTTTTAAAAAACCCTTTCTAGACTTCTGGTCAAGATGGCGGCTTAGAGAAAGCTAAAGTTCAGATCTCCGGAAACCCTTCCCTACCGAACTCAAACTATATGCTCCTAAGACACCGAAATTCAAAACGAACAACAGCATAGACCCCGGGAATTCTCCTCCTGGACCTGGACCTGGATCAAAAGGTACACCCCCCCCCCCAAAGCCAGAACCTGAGATCACTCGGACCTAAGGGGTAGGCAGAAGGAAGGTCCCAGGACCCATCCCCCCAACCCAGAGCACTGAGTCCGAGGCAGCAGAGGGAACCTCAGAACCTTAGGGCCGGCTATCCTGAAGGCCACTTCCTGAAAACAACCTGACCCAGTCGAGGGGGCACCCAGACAGCAGGGAAACAGAAAGAGACAGGAGGAGCCTGTAGCCCCCTGACCAGATCCTTCCATCTGAGTCTCACCGAAGGTTCCAGCCTCAGGGCATTCTCAGTCTGAGGTTAATCCTATCACCAGCCCTCAGAGCTCCTGGAAGCCATGGGCCCTCCCCCCTCAGAGAGCAGGGTTGTCTGAAACAACAGTAACCCTCAGGGCTGGCAAAAGGGCCTCGGGAGCTGGCCATTCTGAAGGCTGCTTCCTGAAAACAATCTGACCCAGTCGCAGGGGCACCCAGACAGCAGGGAAACAGAGAGAGACAGGAGGAGCCTGCAGCCCCCTTGCTGGATCCTTCCATCAGAGTCTCATGGAAGTTCCCTGCCTCAAAGCATACTCAGTTCAACCCAGAGAAAGTTAATCTTATCAGGAACCGTGGCCCCTCCCCCCTCATAGTGCTTGCTCTCCTGGCCAGCTAAGGCACAGAAACAAACACCCCATGGAAAGGGCCAAGCCAGGCTCAGAGCGTGGAAGTAAGGCAATGAAGAAGCATCAGGAGGGAACTGAGGAGGGCAGTAACACAGAAACACCAGCAATTCCTGGATTCCCCGGGAAGACAGAACAACAACTGCATAGAACAGACAATCTGCCTAGAGCTAAAACCTCTGAACACCACACAGAGATAAGAAAAGCTAGTCCTCCCCACTCAGATAGAGATGGCAAACTCCACAGAAGCACAAAAGCCCCCAAATTCCAAGAAAAACAAGAAGAAGGGGGTGACTTTGGACACATTTTATGGAGCAAAAATACAAAATACAGAGGAGATAAAAGAGGAAACACAAGCAAATGCTCCAAAACCTTCCAAAGGAAATGGAAACTCTCCACAAACCCTTGTAGAATTTGAATCAGAAAGGATCTAAAAGATGGAAGCCCTCTGGGAGGAAAAGTGGGAAATAATGCAAAAGAAATTCACGCATCTACAAAACCAGTTTGACCAAAGTGAAAAGGAAAACCAGGCTTTAAAAGTCAGAATCAGGCAACTTGAAGACAACGAGCAAGAATTAATAAAGCAAAGCCAAAAGACCAAGAAATTAGAAGAGAACATAAAATATCTCACTGACCAGGTGACAGACTTGGAAAATAGAGGAAGAAGAGATAATTTAAGAATAATTGGACTTCCAGAAAAGCCAGAAATAAACAGTAAATTTGACACCATAATACAAGATATAATCAAAGAAAATTGCCCAGAGTTTCTAGAACAAGGGGGCAATACAGCCACTGACAGAGCTCACAGAACACCCTCTACACTAAACCCCCAAAAGACAACTCCCAGGAATGTAATTGCCAAATTCCAAAGCTTTCAAGGAAAAGAAAAAATCCTACAAGAAGCCAGAAAAAGACAATTTAGATATAAAGGAATGCCAATCAGGGTCACACAAGACCTTGCAAGTTCTACTCTGAATGGTCGTAAGGCATGGAACATGATTTTCAGAAAGGCAAGAGAGCTGGGCCTTCAACCAAGAATCAGCTATCCAGCAAAACTGACTATATACTTCCAAGGGAAAGTATGGGCATTCAACAAAATAGAAGATTTCCAACTTTTTGCAAAGAAAAGACCAGAGCTCTGTGGAAAGTTCGATATTGAAAAACAAAGATCATGGAATACCTGAAAAGGTAAATATGAAGGAAAGGGAAAAGGTAAAAAATGTTATCTTTTTCTTTTACTCAAACTCTCTTCTATAAGGACTATATTTATATCAATCTATGTATACTAACATGTGGGGAAAATGTAATGTGTAAATAGGGGGAAAAGAAAGACCAAATAGAATGATCTTTCTCACACAAAGATTCACACGGGAAGGGGAGGGGAAGAAAACTCCTGTAAGAAGGAGAGGAAGAGAGCTTTTACTTAAACCTTACTCTCAGGGAAATCAACTCTGAGGGGGAAGAACATCCAGATCCATTGGGATCTTGAATTCTATCTTACCCAACAAGGGTAGTGAGAAGGGAAAACCAAGGGGGGGAGGGGGAGAGGGAGAACAAAAAGGGAGGGAAAGAGAGGGGGGAGGGGGAGGGAACACAAAGGGAGGGATTAAAAAGGGAAACATCAAAGGAGGGGAAAAGGGGGACTGATTCAAAGTAAATCACTGGACTAAAAGGTAGAGCTGAAGAAGAAAAGGTTAGAATTAGGGAAGGCTATCAAAATGCCAGGGAGTCCACAAATGACAATCATAACTTTGAACGTGAATGGGATGAACTCACCCATAAAACATAGGCGAATAGCAGAATGGATTAGAATCCAAAACCCTACCATATGTTGTCTTCAAGAAACACACATGAGGCGGGTTGACACCCACAAGGTCAGAATTAAAGGATGGAGTAAGACCTTCTGGGCCTCAACTGACAGAAAGAAGGCAGGAGTGGTAATCATGATATCTGATAAAGCCAAAGCAAAAATAGACCTGATCAAAAGGGATAGGGAAGGTAACTATATTTTGTTAAAAGGGACTTTAGATAATGAGGAAATATCACTAATCAACATGTATGCACCAAATAATATAGCACCCAAATTTCTAATGGAGAAACTAGGAGAATTGAAGGAAGAAATAGACAGTAAAACCATATTAGTGGGAGACTTAAACCAACCATTATCAAATTTAGATAAATCAAATCAAAAAATAAATAAGAAAGAGGTAAAAGAAGTGAATGAAATCTTAGAAAAATTAGAATTAATAGACATATGGAGAAAAATAAATAGGGATAAAAAGGAATACACCTTCTTCTCAGCACCACATGGCACATTCACAAAGATTGACCATACATTAAATCACAGAAACATGGCACACAAATGCAGAAAAGCAGAAATAATAAATGCAGCCTTTTCAGATCACAAGGCAAAAAAATAATGATCAGTAATGGTACATGGAAAACCAAATCAAAAACTAATTGGAAATTAAACAATATGATACTCCAAAATCATTTAGTTAGAGAAGAAATCATAGAAACAATTAATAATTTCACCGAGGAAAATGACAATGGCGAGACATCCTTTCAAACCTTTTGGGATTCAGCCAAAGCAGTAATCAGAGGTAAATTCATATCCCTGAGTGCATATATTAACAAACTAGGGAGAGCAGAGATTAATCAATTGGAAATACAAATAAAAAAACTCGAAAGCAATCAAATTAAAACCACCCAGCAGAAAACCAAACTAGAAATCCTAAAAATTAAGGGAGAAATTAATAAAATCGAAAGTGATAGAACTATTGATTTAATAAATAAGACAAGAAGCTGGTACTTTGTAAAAACAAACAAAATAGACAAAGTACTGGTCAATCTAATTAAAAAAAGGAAAGAAGAAAAGAAAATTAACAGCATCAAAGACGAAAAGGGGAACATCACCTCCAATGAAGAGGAAATTAAGGCAATCATTAAAAAAAAAACACCAACTTAGGTGATATGGATAAATATATACAAAAATACAAACTGCCTAGAGTAACAGAAGAAGAAATAGAATTCTTAAATAATCCCATATCAGAAAATGAAATCCAACAAGCCATCAAAGAACTTCCTAAGAAAAAATCCCCAGGGCCTGATGGATTCACCAGTGAATTCTATCAAACATTCAGAGAATAGTTAACCCCAATACTATACAAACTATTTGACATAATAAGCAAAGAGGGAGTTCTACCAAACTCTTTTTATGACACAAACATAGTACTGATTCCAAAACCAGGCTGGTCAAAAACAGAGAAAGAAAACTATAGACCAACCTCCCTAATGAATATAGATGCAAAAATCTTAAATAGGATACTAGCAAAAAAGACTCCAGCAAGTGATCAGAAGGATCATTCATCATGATCAAGTAGGATTTATACCAGGGATGCAGGGCTGGTTCAATATTAGGAAAACCATCCACATAATTGACCACATCAACAAGCAAACCAACAAGAACCACATGATTATCTCAATAGATGCAGAAAAAGCCTTTGATAAAATACAATACCCATTCCTATTAAAAAACACTAGAAAGCATAGGAATACAAGGGTCATTCCTAAAAATAATAAACAGTATATATCTAAAACCATCAGCTAATATCATCTGCAATGGGGATAAACTAGATGCATTCCCAATAAGATCTGGAGTGAAACAAGGATGTCCATTATCACCTCTACTATTTGACATTGTACTAGAAACACTAGTAGTAGCAATTAGAGAAGAAAAAGAAATTGAAGGCATCAAAATAGGCAAGGAGGAGACCAAGTTATCACTCTTTGCAGATGACATGATGGTCTACTTAAAGAATCCTAGAGATTCAACCAAAAAGCTAATTGAAATAATCAACAACTTTAGCAAAGTTGCAGGATACAAAATAAACCCACATAAGTCATCAGCTTTTCTATATATCTCCAACACAGCTCAGCAGCAAGAACTAGAAAGAGAAATCCCATTCAAAATCACCTTAGACAAAATAAAATACCTAAGAATCTATCTCCCGAGACAAACACTGGAACTATATGAACACAACTACAAAACACTCTCCACACAACTAAAACTAGACTTGAGCAATTGGAAAAACATTAACTGCTCATGGATTAGACGAGCCAATATAATAAAAATGACCATCCTACCCAAACTTATTTATCTATTTAATGCCATACCCATTGAACTCCCAAAAAATTTCTTTACTGATTTAGAAAAAACCATAACAAAGTTCATTTGGAATAACAAAAGATCAAGGATATCCAGGGAAATAATTAAAAAAAACACAAATGATGGGGGCCTTGCAGTCCCTGACCTTAAACTATATTACAAAGCAGCAGTCATCAAAACAATTTGGTACTGGATAAGAGACAGAAAGGAGGATCAGTGGAATAGACTGGGGGCAAGCGACCCCAGCAAGACAGTATACGATAAACCCAAAGATCCCAGCTTTTGGGACAAAAATCTAGTATTCGATAAAAACTGCTGGGAAAATTGGAAGACAGTGTGGAAGAGATTAGGAATTGATCAACACCTCACACCCTTACACCAAGATAAATTCAAAATGGGTGAATGACTTAAACATAAAGAAGGAAACCATAAGTAAATTGGGTAAACAAAGAATAGTATACATGTCAGACCTTTGGGAGGGGAAAGACTTTAAAGCCAAGCAAGACATAGAAAGAGTCACAAAATGTAAAATAAATAATTTTGACTTCATCAAATTAAAAAGCTTTTGTACAAACAAAACCAATGTAACTAAAATCAGAAGGGAAACAACAAATTGGGAAAAAATCTTCATAGAAACCTCTGACAAGGTTTAATTACTCAAATTTATAAAGAGCTAAATCAATTGTACAAAAATCCAAGCCCTTCTCCAATTGATAAATGGGCAAGGGACATGGATAGGCAGTTTTCAGATAAAGAAATCAAAACTATTAACAAGCACATGAAGAAGTGTTCTACATCTCTTATAATCAGAGAGATGCAAATCAAAACAACTCTGAGGTATCACCTCACACCTAGCAGATTGCCTAACATGATAGCAAAGAAAAGTAATGAATGCTGGAGGGGGAGTAGCAAAATTGGGACATTAATTCATTGCTGGTGGAGTTGTGAACTGATCCAACCATTCTGGAGGGCAATTTGGAACTATACCCAAAAGGCGATAAAAGAATGTCTACCCTTTGATCCAGCCATAGCACTGCTGGGTCTGTACCCCAAAGAGATAATGGACAAAAAGACTTGTACAAGAATATTCATAGCTGCGCTCTTTGTGGTGGCCAAAAATTGGAAAACAAGGGGATGCCCTTCAATTGGGGAATGGCTGAACAAATTGTGGTATATGTTGGTGATGGAATACTATTGTGCAAAAAGGAATAATAAAGTGGAGAATTCCATGGAGACTGGAACGACCTCCAGGAAGTGATGCAGAGCGAGAGGAGCAGAACCAGGAGAACATTGTACACAGAGAGTAATACACTGTGGTATAATGGAACGTAATGGACTTCTCCATTAGTAGCGGTGTAATGTCTCTGAACAATCTGCAGGGATCTAGGAGAAAAAACACTATTCATAAGCAGAGGACAAACTGTGGGAGTTGAAACACCGAGGAAAAGCAACTGCCTGACTACAGAGTGGTGAGGGGACATGACAGAGGAGAGACTCTAAATGAACACTCTAATGCAAATACTAACAACATGACAATGGGTTTGAATCAAGAACACATGTGATACCCAGTGGAATCAGGCATTGGCTATGGGGGGTGGGGGGGAGGAAAAGAAAGTGATCTTTGTCTTTAATGAATAATGCTTGGAAATGATCAAATAAAATATTATAAAATTAAAAAAAAAAACCCTTTCTAAATCCTACCATCCATATTAGCTATCCAGAGTAGTTTTATGAAACTTTGGTACAATCCATGTTTCTCTTTCCCTTCTCAGCTAAATTCCTTTGAAAAGTCATCTATCATTTGTGCATTTATTTCTCTTCTCTTATTCCCTTTTAAAACCTCTTTAGGTCTTCTAACCTTGTCATTCAACTGAAAATACTTTCTCCAAAGTAATCATTGTTCTCCTAATTGCTACATCCAGTGATCTTTAATTGATCCTCATTAGTTTTCAGCCATTTGAGAAATGTAACCCTTTAAGTCACATTTTCTTCCTTGATACTTTCTCTCTGAATTTTCCTGATCTTTCCTAGTCTTAATATTTTTTCTTAGTATTTTTTTGCAGTATCTTCTTCTAGTCTACTCCCCTTAACTGTGTCTATTCCCTTGTCCTGGACCCTCTTTTCTTTCTGTACTATCTCATTTAATGATCTTATCAATTTCTATGAGTTCAACTATCAACTCTATGCAGATTATTCCCAAATCTTTAGATCCACTCTGTCTCTCTTAAGGTCTTCTTCTGCTTCACCAATTGTCTGTTGTATATTTAGAAACAAATGTCCTGTAAGTATCTAAAACAAAAGACTACTCATCTTTTCCCCAAATCCTAGCCCTCTTCCAAAGTTTTCCCCTTTACAAATGTCAAGAGTACTACAATATTCTAGTCATCCAAGCTTATAGCGTTGGTGTGTTATCCTATACTTTTCACTTTCACTCACCCCACATTTCCAATCTCTCCTTCAATCCAGTTGTTTTTACCTTCACAAATTAACTGGGAAAGCTTGAAGATACCACTAAGAATTGGACCATCCAGGTGTCCTGTCCTTGATCTTTTTTTTTTTTATTTGGGGATTATTAGATAGAGAAGAAAGTTCCAGTGAATGTGAAATAGGGTGGTCTGTTGCTACAATAACTCTTCCTGTATATGCCCTAAGAGAAAAAGCTGGATTTTGAAGAGGTTTAGGATAGTACCTGTCACACTTCCAGTGATTTTCTAGTTGTCCAGTGTTGTATCATGAAATTCTCCACAAATCTTCAATTAATTTTATTGCTTTTAAAATAAGAATAAAATTGTTTATTTTATCCAGTGTGGGCATGATTTTGTAAAATCAAATGAAATGGAATTTGTTGGGAAATTTATAATGGATAATTGAGATAAAACACCATTGGAAGGGAGGAAACCCATTTATATAGCATCTACTGTGTGCCAGACACTATACTATACACTTTACAAGTATTGTTTTATTTTATACTTTTAACAATCCTGCAGGGTAGGTGACTTTTATTAACTTCATTTTCTAGATGATGAAACTGAGGGAAATAGGTTAAGTGACTTGTCATACAACCAATTTGTGTTTGAACTTGAATTTGAACATAGATCTTCCTGACTCAAGGCACTGGGCTCTGTTTGCTGCATTTCTATGGCTGCCTGGAGATTAAGAGTGTAACCACTTGAAATAATAGCCTGACATTTTAAACTTCTATAGAACTTCATTCTTCTAAAGTTCCATTTCCTCCTAAGATGAAGCAATTAGTGTAATACTATTTTATCCCAGTCATCCCAAGTAAATGATTTTGTTTCTATTATAATCAATAATAAAAGTGATCAATAGAACTATAGATAGCTGCAAAACTGTTTCCCTGATTTTTTTTTAATTGTGAGAATATCAGTCTGAACTGAAGAGATATCAAAGAGTATATTGAGATTTGCATTGACATTGTAAAAGGAGTTTAAAAGAAAATATTTCAGACTGGGCAAAGCTATACATTTGATTGTCTAACTATCCAATTATGGGACAATTAGAACTCTAAAGTTGTTAATATATTCTTTTCTTAAGGAAAACCCTTCAGGAGTTGAATGGGAAGTAAAAAGAGAATTCTTCCAAAAGGTGAGAATTCTAGTTTCTAAATATTTCAAATGGGCCCCAATTTCATCTTGCCAAATGCTCTCCTTTTGAATGCATGGTCCTGTTTACTCTTTTTTTGTAACTCTCATTCATCTGTTCCTTCATCCTGTAAATGGTTCTCAAAATAAGTATGGTCTGGTAGAGAGATCTATAAGTCAAAAGATGTAGGTTCCAGTTCTACCTGGCTACCATGGCTTTTGACAAGTTGACCTCTATGAATGTTTCCCTAATTTTATCTTGCCAACACAGTTGATCATCTATGATCCAAGTCATTTTAGCTTCACTATATCTATTTCCTCATCTTTCAAATAAGCACAATAATATCTATTTTGACCATTTCATGGCTTACTGTCTGGTTGGCATGAAGCAATGTTTGTAAGTGTGTTTTATAACTATAAAATATTATATAAATTTAAATATTATATAAAATATAAATATAAAATAAAGAGAGATGAATCTCTCTCTGCTCTTTCTCATGTTGCACAATTCCTTTTACCAATATGTTTTATGTGTAATACAGTTATTTACTTTCTCTTATATAATCTTTTCATCAACAGTTGTAGTCTAGTTCCCTGAAAAAGACCACCTTCCAATGACTGAGTCAAGGTTACTATGTTCAAATCATCAGATTTCATCATTTTTGAAAAAAGACCATCAGTTCAGAGTCAACCAAATGCCCACTTTAATCTAGCCAGAGCTAAGTCCCTTCCAGCTCAAAGGGTCACACTTGGGCCACAATCTCAGGAAAACAGAAGAACAACTGAGCAGCTGCCTGATCCTGGAAACCAGAAAATGGCTGCACTATTAGCCTATCTTGACAATGGGAAGATGTTTAAACCACCCATATCCCAGAAGTACCATTATATGGCCATAGGTTTGCCTACAATGTGTCAGGAGCACCAGCCTAAGGGAATTTCTCTGCCTTTGCCAACCCAAAAAAGAAGGATAACACCTTTACTCAGACTTAATCACTGTGCTCAAACTCTATTGAAACCTATCACCTGGGCAGAAAATTCCTTAGGCCATAACCAGCCTCCAGGGTACCCATCAGACTTGAACCTACATCCCATGCCTGCATCAACATCGATCAATAAAAATAGGTTTGAGGTTCCATTTTTTCCCCACTCCAAGGATAGAACTATAGCTAAACCACTGATACTCCGTAATTACAAAGCTGAAACTTTTATGAGTCTCAAGCCCTGCGTTGGTACTACACCTCACCTGAGCAGCTCAAACAAGGACTAAATAACATCATTGCCACATCTGACCATTGGTAAAGGGCCGGATCTGTGAAAAACTCGCATCTGAACTGCTCAGCCAAGGCTTTAGGTTTGAATTTATCACAGCCTCACCACTACCTCAGAGCCAGGGCTATGTCTTCATTACAAACCAATCTCAATGGCAAGGCCACAATTCCATGTTCTTCAAAGCCCCACCAATTGAGTACCGCAGCATCTACACTGTCCTTAAGAAGAAGAATCACAATTATGCCATCATTAAGTCCTAAACTCCTATCCAGGACAAAGCAATGCCATCACTAGGCATTGAACCCTGGGCCAAGCCTCAGATTATTTATCACGCCATGGCCAATGAACTTACTTTTATGACCTGACCACATGGCAAAGGATCCACAGAGACTGTATAAGTCTTAAGGGCATATTTGCATCATTACCATCTCCTGACCCTCATGATGTACCTTCATCAGACACCTCCCCCTGGGATAAGGCTGAGGTTTCACCAGACCTCAGCCATCAGATTATATCATCAGGTACTTCTCACTTGGTAGTTTCACCAAGCTCAAGCCACCAGGATGAAGCTGTCCAAGTCCTCCACTGCCAGACTTAAACACTTGTTCACAATTCTCCCAAACTTGGATTTCCAGGCAGGTTTCCACCAGTTTGGAATATACCACCACCACCATCTGTCCATCAGGAGGAGGCTACTCTGAACACTACCTCAATGGCAACATCCCCAAAGGGCTTTAAATCCAGGGTTGTATCTGGAGGCCAGGACAACAGAGTCACATTATCACTGCAGGCCAGTTGCTGCCATATTTAATCAGAAGGTCCCATTTCCATCCTGCTTAGACCATCAGACCAGGTATGGACTGGATTCTAATGCTCAGTGAATACTTTCTCTAGTCTCCAGCATTTTATCAACAGATCCAGTCTCCAAAACACTAGATAATATCTCTATTGGAGAATAGAGGACTAAAGACCAATATGCTACCATTTCCTGTGTGTGTCTGACTACTGAGATTATAGCAATACCCATGGAAGACCTGGAGCATTGCAAATCAACTACATAGTGCCCTGTCTAAAGAAATTCCTCTGCTACTAGGTCCTAGGCTGTGACTATTTGAATAAGCTTGCATTGAACTTAAACCTTTTAGGTAAGGTGGCTCCTGAATGCCAAACCAGATTCATTCTGTACAGAGAAGAAAGAGAAGTTTTGCAATATTTAAATTCCACCAAACCATATGCCATTGGTAAGAAAACTGTACCTATTAGAACTGGCAATATCAATATTAGTTCCATTACATTCAAGAAAATGTTTAAAGTGATATCTGCAAGGAGAGCCTCCTGCACTGGATGAAGGAATGTCTTTCTCATTGACCTAGGTGTTGAGTGCCAAGTAGTTGTTTGGCCTTTAAGATTTGTACCTTGTAGTTGAATGACCTCTTTAGTTTGAAGCTCTAGGATCCCAAATGTCTGTACTCAAGGAATGGTCTCCTTGAGTTCAAAGTATTGGTCAAACCAATACCTCTACCTAGATCTGAGGAGGAGATAAGATAAAAGTCTCAGGTGCAATTAATTCATTTTTAGCTTCTAGTAATAACATTCCAATATATGCATGCCCTAACACTATTTGCCACCCTTTACAACTTCATCCAGCTGGGAATCAGATTAGTTCCTGAATCACCCATTTACTGCCAGCTGCATGCAGGGATTGCTAGGATTTTATAATTGGCAATATAACCAGCCATGGTGGAGGAACATATAGCAGTCAACAGTCATCCACAAGAAAAAGGCCTACATTACTGCACCTTTGGAGAAGAGAGGAGACCTGAAAGGATTTCCCTAAATTCTGCTAAAGAAGCTTAAGAGTAAATTGACTGACCCTGGTTAGCTTAAATATTTGTACTCAGTTTTTGTCTTGAATTATTCTTTCTAATCAGACAGGGAAACATTGACCCTAACTTTTCTTTGGTGTTCATGAGTAGTTAGTTATGAACCCTGCTAGGCTTGTAGTGAAGAGTCACCATGTTAGGGTCAGCTAGGTAGCTCAGCCGATAAAAGAAATAGGCCTGGAGATGGAAGGTCTTAGATTAAAATTTAGCCTCAGACTTCCTAGCTGTGGGACCCTTGAAAAGTACTTAATTCCAATGACCTTGCCCTTAACACTCTTCAGCTTAACTGATATTTAGCATCAGTTCTAAGATGGAAGGTAAGGGTTTTAAACTTTTTAAAAAGTCTCCATTTACACTTCTCCTCAGTTTCCCTCTCTGATTCTTTTGCCAAATTTTCAGCTAATTACTAAAACTGGTACTTTGCCCATATGCCTTGCTATCCCCATATCTCCTAATTATATGGATCTATTTACCCAAATCAGTGGAAATGACTCATGTTTCTATATTTCAGATCAGAGCATGTCAGCTCCCTACTTGATAGTTTTCAGTGACTCCCTATTACTTCCAGGAGAAAAAGTATAAGATCCCTTGACTTCCACAATTTGGACTCCTCCTTACTTTTTCAGTCTTCCTACATTTTATTCCCCTGCTCGTAGCTCTGATCTCATTGCACCGGCTGACTTGCTCTTCTGAAAACACAATTCCATGCCTTTAATGCTCTTTACTCATTTCTGCCTCTTATATTTCTGGTTTCCTTCAAAACTCAGATCATTGCTAACATCTACCAGAAGACCTTTCCTATTTCTTGCCTGTGTGGAATAAAAATTAGTAATTAGTAGTGCATTATTCACAATTATGGTTAGCATTAGGATTAATAGTGGTGGTGATAATTTCTGTTCAATTATGCCTATAACTCTCCTATATAGATCAGTTCAGCTAGGCCCTTCAGGGAAGAGAGAAAAGAAGCCTCTCTCTACATAACAAATAGTAGAGATGTCCTCTCCCTGAAGTGAATAGACCCTTCCCCCATCTGAGACCCTTCTGATTATTAGTACTTTAAAAGTGGCCAGACAAACCATTTTCTTTTTCTTTCATTATTAAATCTCCATTAGCTTGCAATCAGCATTTCAAGGGTTAAGAAAATGAAGTCCCACGGAAAATTACAGTACAAAGAGCCCAGTGAGGAGGCCATGGAGCCTAAAAGATATAGTAAAACTCCTATCTAGAAAATTATTATGAAGACTGAACTATGACCCAAACTGAGAAAGTGGTAATTTGTGAAATACTACCATGATTCAAGGAGAGCTAGGAAACTCTAGGGGGGTAAGACAAGATATATATATATATATATATATATATTCAGACATTATGTCACACACAAGTGTGAGGTAACAAGGCACCATTGTATTAATTTCCTATAAATTCTGAATTAATTTGTACAACTAGGGATACTGTTGCTGAGAGACCTCTCAAGCTGTGCTCCTGACCCCCCACCCCCTTTCCTAAATAAAGCTATATTTTCTCTACTAGCATCTAAGTCATCTATCTGCTCATAAGAGTGATTTCTGGGAGGTACAAGCTCCCCTCCCAAAATTCCACTCCACATTATGCCTCAGTGTTTTACCTCCAAGATTAACTTCTATTTACACTGCACATAACTTGTATTATATAGTTATCCGCATGTTTTTTCCCATCAAAATGGGAGCCCCTTTAGAATAAGGATCCTGTTTTCACTTTTCTTAGTATGCTTAGCACTTTTTTTAATGTATGCTCTTATTTGTGTGCATGTGCATGTGAAAAATGTTTCCCTATTAGCCATGGTACAAAAACAAACAAGAAAAGTAAAAAAAAATCAAGTTTTAAAAAATTGTGTTTCAATCTACATTGAGTTCACCAGTGTCTCTTAAGGTGGATAGCATTTTTCGTCATTCATCCTTTGGAATTACCTTGTATCTATGTAATTAGAGTCTGTTACCCTAAAATCTATGATCCCCAGCAAAACTATGATTTCCAGAACCCCAGTCACTTTCTGCTGATGTAGACAGTATATAAATTGGATGGAGATCCATCTCTCAGCCTCTTTCCTTTATGTCTCAATTTTGGTGGAGCGGGGATTTTGAGCAGGTAGAAAACTTAGTCATGTGGTTCTATTTTGTCAGATAATAAACTTTATAAAATAATACTTGAAGTATTGCACATTAAGTTAATTCTTAGAGATCATTGATTTGAACAGAATAGCTAAGTCTTTCACAATTGATCATCATTATAATATTGCTGTTACTGTATATAATACTTTCCTAGTTTTTCTCACTTTGCTTTGCAAACATCAGTTCTTTTAAGTCCTCTCAGGGTTTTTTTTTTTCCTGAAACATTCTGGTCATTATTTACTATAACACAATAGTATTCCATTACAATCATATGCCACAGCGGGTATCCCCTCAATGTCCAAAATTTCTTTGCCTCTACAAAAAGATATGCATTTTTGAAAGTGGCTGGTGTAGAAAGGAAACAAGACTGACAGTTGGTGGGGGAAGGGGCAACTGGGAGTGGTAGTTGGGTCTTATGACTAGCACTTCCTTCCTGCCAGGTTAACTGGCTTCCTGGTGTTGGAGGCAGGAAGAGTGTTGGCTTCCCAGTCTGGATTAGGAGTACCTCTACTCGATTCAACCTGAAGTCACAGGTCCAATCAGCTCTGAAGGTCAGAACTGTTCTTGTTGCTTTCTGTCTTCTGCTAAGATTCTGAGATTGACAAAACCAGCACAGATATAGCAGAGACAAGAGTGGGAGAAACCCTCCACCAGCCTGTGAGGCCTGGTCTCAGCTCCAAAGCTGGTAGAGACTCCAACCTTATTTAGGGACCTCCTTCTTCCCTTTTCCCTGATACCTCTCCAATCCAAACTGGTTATTAAAATTTATCTTATTTGAATATTGCAGTCAGATAAGTGGACTATCTTTTCTGGGGCATAGAGGGAGCTGAACCTCAGTTCAGTCATCCAATTACAAATGTTCCTTATTTGAACCCTGCTGGGTGACCAAATTCTGGGGAAAGGCTTATCCCTCAGGAGGGTCTGTGTTTACCTGCTCTGGGGCAACTTCAGCAGCAATCCAGCAAGAAGACATCCCCACAGGCTATAATAAGTGGCTCATTTCTTGGACACCCCATTTTGTTTAAAATATACCCTCTTGGAAGGGAGCATCTCTCTCCTTTGCCTCACCGGCAGCCATATGCCCTCTCACCCTTCAACTCCTCCATTTCCTGCTACAAATCTTTTTTTATCCCCCATTTTTTCAATCCCCCCATCTTCCCTATAAATATTATGACAAGCATCATACCACAGCTAAGAGAGCTACCCTTATTAGGCTAATTCTATTAATATAATTCTTTGCTCCATAAGCCAAGCAAACACTAACTTCTCCTTTACTTATAAGTCAAATTTGTTTTATTTTCTAAGAATTCATGCTATTATGCTACTAAGGATTATGTTCTATTATAGAGTAATAACCTAGGTTCTGATATGTATCTTCCTAATCAAATCTGCAATAAGTGTTTGGTGTCAGATGTTTATGCTAAATTCTTTAAATTAAGAATTAAATGTGGGATGGTTTTGCTGTGCCATCTTCTGATAGAATAAATGTGAGGTTAACTTTTGGCTAAATACCAAGGTTTGAGAGTATAACATATGAAACAAATGTGATCAATTATAGAGATAACAGAAGAGGAAATACACTGTGAAAACTTAGATCTAATACAGAAATAATTATACCTAGTATCAGAATACAAGACTGTATATCATTATAAGTTACATTTTTCAAGGTAGCTGAACAATACTAATAGTTGGGCTGGTCTTAATACAAAGGGTGAGGCAGCCACTTATTAACATAAAATTGGGTAAATATTTTGTTTTGTTTTGAGAAGTGGTTTATTTAAGATTGATGAGTCTTGCCACCTCCAGGGATTGTTCTGCCATGTGAACTGTTCATTTGGCTTGTTTCCAAGTCATGGGCTTTGGTGAGTCAGGTCTTCTGAGTGATCATCTGGATTTTTCATATTTGGCTGTTCCTTAAAGGTTTTCTGCTGTAGGTGTTAATTTCCTGTGTAAATAAAAACAAAAACTCAACCCCCATATTATAATTGGGGGGGGGGAGAGGTTGTTGGTTTGTTTGTGTTTGTAGATAGTTACCCCAATTCATGTTCAGTGATTATCCAAATGAATTAACTTACAAGAGATTCATTTTAAGTCCAATTGAAACAAAAACTTGGGGTGGGGTATAGTTTCTTAAGTAGATAGCAGAACATATTTGATTTCTATACACATTCAAATTTCTGGGGCCTCAATTATTATTTCACTTTGATTATAAGAACTTTCTTTGAAAGGAAAAAGCAGGGAAAAGATTATAACACTATTTGATTTCAGGTAAAAGTCAGGATTATTCATCAGTCATGCCTTTTCTTTTGAATGGTGGATACTGTTCAATGATTTACCAGACAACTACACCTGAATTTAAAACTCAAAAATAATATTAATTTCAACCCCAAAAGCTTTTACCTTAAACAGCAAATTTCACCACTTGGAGCTTGGAGCTGAAAAACGTCCAGGATTTACATATACAGTGAAAATTTTTGATTTTATAATTCATGATAACCAGTTTTTCCTTTCCCATAATTTTCCAGTCTTTTTTGAGTTTCAGTACTCATTAACAAGGCTTAAACTATCTGTCAATTCTTCCCAATTTATATAGGAAAAGAGTTAACAATTTTGTTGTGTAAATCTTGAAACTTCTCAGACTTGTGAATGTTAAAAATACCGTGTATATCTATAGTTAGAAGTGCATTTAGGATTACAAATTGATTATGTTAAATGATCAATGGGGAGACTAGTCTCCCAATGATCATCAGGGGGGATTGTAAATCTTGAAATTCCTCAGACTTGTGAATGTTAAAAATTTCCACATTGAGGAATCCTCCATTGGAACAAATTCCTTACTGGGAAACATTCTCCATTTTGATGTGAGAACTCGCCAGGATCAGAAATGGGAGGACCTCTACTCCACCCATACTTAAGACTGCTTTAGGGGAGAAAACTCCTTGCTAAACAATGAAAGTACTTGGACCCATGCTTATAATAAGACAAGGAGTTCTTTGAGCCAGGCCTGTTTTTAGAATTGATACAATGAGATGCTAGGTACCTAAAAGGGTTGGGCAAGTTTTCTCTTGATGAAATTAGTTGACTCAGCTGTGTTTTCTCTCATTCAGACTTACTGAGGAGATTCGTCGACACAGCAGCATTTTTTCTGATTCAGACTTACTGAGGAGATTGGTCGACTTAGCAGGAATTTAGATGGGCAGTCCTTTGGAAAGTGTCTACAGTGATTGGTAGATGTAGGGACTTAGGGGAGGTGACATGGGAGGAAAAACCCCTATATAAGAAAAAGCAGAATCTCTTGAGGATATCCTTTTGGAGAAATCCTTTTGGAGGATCTCTGATGAGGATCGCTTGGGAAGAATCTCTTGAGAGAGGCTCTGGAGAAGGGAAGCTCTTGGAGGACAATCTCTAAGGAGGTCTCGCTGGAGCTCCTCTGAGGGGACTCTGTCCCTCTGGAGGCTCTGGAGAGACGCCCTTTGGAACAGTCTCTGGCTGGAAGGCTCTTTAAGGAGGACTCTGGCTGGAACTCTCTCTGATGAAGTCAGCTGAGATGGAGCTGGCCTACTGTCACTAGAATCCTTGCTTAGACAGACCTTGTGGTGAGTGTTAAAAGACTGACTGACTGATCTCTCTCTCTTAAGAGTCAGGTCTAGGCCATGTTGGCTTAAGGCCCTTCATACTTATTTCTTTTTTCTCTCTTTCTCTCTTTTCTTTAATTCCACATTTGTATTAATTAAAATCTCTATAAAACCCAGTTGACTTGGGTATTTGAATAATTGGGAATATTTCCCTGGCAACCACCTTATATTTGATTTAAAAACCAAGACACTGTAGTGTAACATATTTTCTGCGGTCAAATTTACTCACCCTCTCTTATATCTATCACAATTTATATCTTCCACCATTTTAACTCACTACAGTTTACAACATCACTCTTTTAACTGTTACAGTTTAAGGCCTTGAATCATTTTAAATCTAACAGTTGGGAGTTAAATTTCCATTAACATTATCTTGATTAATGATGGTTGGTATAGAAGGTGTTCTGTAACTTGGAAGAGAGTCAACATTATCCTAATACATGACATAGTATTTTTTGTACATTATCATAACCAATTTACCTTGAACTTTTGGGTTACTATATAACAATTTTGTCAAAAATCCAATATTTGTGACTGCTTAGGTTAAAGTATTATTTTCATACCAGATCAAAATTCACTGAGGCTGCTAATGAACACCGTAGGTTTTAAATTTACTGTGAGGAAGGGGTCAATAAACTTGTAGGAAGTTTTAAATCTTTTGCAATATTATCTAAAAGGTGCCCTGATTGTGATTAATTTTGACTTTGTATCCTAGTAGGTGTATATTGCTTGGGAAATATGGAAAAACCTTTTTATTACTAACACCCTTGTTTTTTGAATCTTCTTTTGCTATTTAGATTAATGTACTTGTAAAATTTGCATGCTTTAACCTTGATATTAAATCACTATCAATGGTATTGATTTAAAATTTCAGAACTTTCAAATAGATACCCCAAAATATTTTTACACACTTGATTAAATTTTACCAATTATATTCTGATATAACATTTGTTGTATGTATTTTGCATTAACTCCTTCTTTCCTCTTTACCCTTATAACAAACAGAGGAGAGGTAATTACACTTAATTTCTATAATCAACAATCTTATTCCAAGTCCCATATGATTTCTGGGTTGGTCAAATTTTTCTAGTCAAAGTTATTTGTACATTTATCCGATTCAAGTGAAAAATAAATTTTCTTTACAATATAGCTGCATACATACTTCATTTTTACACTTAATTACTCATTGACAAATTGTATTTTAATGCATGCTAATCTTCAATGGCATTTCATAATAGCAGATTAATAATATTTGAACTTCTTTTTTCCTTAATATCTTTAATTTTTACATTTTGATCTCTATTCCAGTTTGCTCAAATAACCTTTTAGGCTTGGTCAGATAATGGATACAGTAAGAAGTATTTGACTAACATTTAGTATCTTACAGTTTAGTTTTAAGCTGCCACAATAGATGTAAATTTTGGCCTTTTGTAATATTTTTAAAATAAAGATAACCACTTAAATTGAAACAAATTTTTGTATAGGACGTGTCATAATTTTTTAACTTTGAAGTTTAATAAAGTGGTAATTTTGGAAATTTTTGAAAATGTAGAACACTTTAGGAAATTTCTAAACAATAATTTTTTATTAACTATCTCTTTTTCTCTTCATTTTCATAAGTAAACCTAAACTGTTTAATTTAAACCAATTTTAAAAAAATATTTTACAATATTTTACATTTTTTACCATTTGTTAGTAATAACTGTGCTTTCCCCTTTTTAATATAATCTGCATTCCAATTGTGGTGAATTAGGGAAACCTGCATTCTTTGAACAATATTATTTAGACATTTGAGTTGGCATGAGTTTCTTAAGCAAGTATAGACCTGAATGATCATTGTACATCTCTGAGTCAGTGTTTTATACATTGCTGTCTACATACTTTGTTCTTACACACAATTACATTTGAACAAATTGCATATCCGTAGATAGTGAATTTCTTATCCTAATCAAGTGCAATGCTGTTTAAATTTCCATATTTGTAATATACCAAATTCTTAATGCATGTATCATTTCATATTTCTAATTTTTGAAAACTTAATGTTAATTATATTTTTCCTGTTGCTTAATATGTTTTAAAGTAACAATTTTACATGTAAATATGTCTATCCAAAATTTAGATCATAAGAAAATACTTTTTGCATCAGGTTGGCTATTAAATGCATTTTGTCAATTCTCAAATTTAAGAAGCATTTTTGGTAAGTCTAGTCATTCAAATCTGTAATCATACATTGCAAGTCGTAATAAACAATTTTTTTACTATAAGTTTTGTACATTCTTAAATTTTGCTAAAGTTTTATTTTTAACTGGTGGTCAATTATCACAATGAATGAATTTATACTGTACTATCATATCTATTCAAATCATTAGCAAATTTTAAAAGTTTTATATATATCAATCTTTAATATTAAATCTAATTGAAAATCATATCAAATTGTGAGCCAATTGAGGAATCAAATCTCTCTCTTTTTTTTTTTTTGCTCTGATCTTTTCTCCTCTTCCTCAGGGAGGAAGAAAAAATGTTGAACATATATTTTTGTCTTTTTTGTTTTTATTATGTAATCCCTTTCTTGTCTTTATCATTTCTACCCTTCTTCCCTTGTGGCCATCGAGGAGGGGAGAGAAGAGATGTATGAAAATTCTGAATATTTGTTCTTTATATGTAACCAATTAAATTATCTTAGAGTTTAGCAGACCCCCAAATCCATAAAATCCATAAAAATGTTTTTTTGATTTTACCAAACAGCCTCTGTCTGCTTCCTCCATTCTTCTGGAACAAATGGAAAAAGGAGAGGCGATAAACACAAAATTAAAATGTCCTAGTACAGAAAAAACATAGAACATAAACTGAGAATACAGACAACAGAGACAGCAGTGACATTTCATACACTCTCTGACAACAGAGAATATAAAATTATGAACTTCTTTTCATCCTGGCATAAAAACCAATTGTTACAAATTATAGCTGCACTACTAAAGAAATCTGTGGGAAAATGAAGCTCAATAATGAAGAGAAAATAAAAGAATGCTCGGGGGATAAGAAAATTAGAATTGTCAATGTAGTTATCTAATTCTTGCTCCCTGAGTTATATATCAGGACAGCAGTGAGAAAGATTAATTTGAAAAGGCTTTTTTACATTTCAAGAGTTGATCAGAAAAGGGGTTAACATTTTGTAAGAAGTTAGGGCTGACATTTGACAAATCTCAGTTCTAAATTACTTTCATGCTCCAACAGACTCTGAAAGCTTCCTAAGTTTACTTCCTAGTCAACATACACACTTTTCTTCTGAGAAACTGAGGAATTTTTTGAGGTGTAGTGGTGGGGAGACAGGAGGTGATCAGTGACAATTTATTGATTTCAGGTAGCCTTTTATAGAGAGAGTGATGTAGTTTAAGGGATTAAATAAGCTTTTTACAAATGGTTAGTAATGATTTACAATCAGTACAATGACTTAGTTTACCTCACTGAAGTTTAGACAGAATCTTCTATAGGATAATACATCACAAGTAAGTGTGTAACCATCCAGTGCAGATGCTTAGGGAAATATTTGCTTCAGAGGGTAGAAAAAGGACAGCAAGGGTGTGTGGAAAAGGATGGGTTTGGGGGGTCTCCTATGAGGAGTGCTATGTGTTTGGCTTTATCTAGACTATGGCTTTGATTTTACTGGGGTCCTCTCTCACTACTGGGGACTCACACATTGAATTGATGTATGTTGAATGAATAAATGAATGAATGACAGATGTAATGGAGACAGCAGATACTTTTTCTGCCTCTGTTGGTTATTCGCAATGTAGCCTTTAGTCAGTCGCCCACCCATTCTGAAAGTAAATTGCCCATGTTTGAATTGAGTCCTCGTTCTGCTACTTATTACAAAGTTAGATGGTCATATCTATGATACTGACACACATGACACCTCTCTGCTTCAGTCTCCTTATCCCTAAAATCATGTTTGATATTTGTACTCCCTGCTACAAATGTATATATTAAGAAGGGACTTTGTAAAGAATAAATAAACAATATTATTTCAAGGTCATTTACTTTATTCTTTGTCAAAAGGGAATGATAACATTAGCTGCTTTACGTGACCAGGAATCCTTGGTAGCTCCAATTACACACACATGTGAAAGTGCTTTGAAAAGTATAAACTATTATATAATATAAGTATTCCTGCTTTTAGCTCCCTATAATTGCTTCCCTTGCTCCCAGTGATTCCATATTTGCCTTTCCCAAATATGCTATAGATTTGTTCTTTCCTTACCTCCTTACCTCACATGCTGTCTTTCTTAGCAGTAGCATTGATTCCTGTCCCAATAAAAAAGCCTTCATCACTAAATCAAATTCATACTGCTTGATGGGGAGAAATGACTGAATAGATTGTGATATGTGAATGTAATTGATTGTATTCTGTTATTGGAAATAAAAAATAAGACTTCCAGGTAAACATGGTGGCAGGCTAGATGCAAGACTCTTCCTCTCCTCACCACCTAGCAATATAGACTACCTCAAAAGTAAAAAACAAACAAACAAACAAAAACACATTCATATGAATGAAGGGACTCTACAGTAGGGTGCAGCATTGAAGGTACATGAGATTTGGGTATTTCCACACTCTAAGGGGGTAAAAAATCTTCCACCAAAACATGAGCTGATTAACCCTCCCCCACCCGATTTATGGAGCCAGAGTCAGAGCCAGCATGCACTAGAATCAGTGAGTGAGCAAAAGGCAACTCTAGAGCAAGTGAGGGGGCACCTCTAGGTCTTTGGCAGCTAGACTTGAGACCCCAGTAGGCTGAAGTGCGATGACCTTGGGCTCCCCCACAGAGATAGCACAGAGAAGGACAGCAAACAGTAGAAGCTGCAGAGACTTGAGAGGTGGTCTCAGGCAAAAACCTTGCTCCTTAGCTCCATACATAGAACGCCTGCCCTCCTCACTCAGATTTCTGACTGAAAAGGGAAGGAAAAACCACCATAGTGATGGCAAACAGTGCCCAGGAAAAACAACTTCCCAACACCAAGAAAAACTGGAAGAAGGCATTGACCCTGGATAATTTTTGTGGAGGAAAAATCCAGATTACAGAAGAAATACAAATAAATGCACCAAAGCCTTCCAAAATAAAAATGGAAATTGGCCACAAGCTCTTGAAAAATTTAAATTGGAGCTTATCAAAAAGGTAGAAGCCTTCTGGCAAGAAAAGTGGGAAATAGTTCAAAAAGAAAAATAACATTTTAAAGGACAAGAATGTCCAATTGGAGAAACAGCTGGAAGCCAGAAAAAGCAGAATAGACCAAAACAAAAAGGAAAATCAAAAGATTTAAAAGATTAAAGACTGGAAAACCAGTCTTTAAAGACCAGAATTAGCCAACTGGAAGCCAATGAACTTGCAAAACAGCAAGAATTAATAAAAAAAGTCAAATAAAGTCAAAAGACTGACAAAATAGAAGAAAATATAAAATATCTCACTGACAAGATGACAGACCAGGAAAACAGATCATGAAGAGACAATTTAAGAATCATTGGTCTACCTGGAAACCCAGAAACAAACAGAGATCTTGACATCATACTACAAGAAATTATCCAAGAAAACTGCCCTGATGTTCTTGAACAAGAGGGCAAAATAGACATTTAACGAGTTCACAGAACACCTTCTATACTAAATCCTCAAAAGACAACCCCCAGAATGTAATTGCCAAATTCAAGAGCTTCCAAGTATTGTGGATGAGAAAAAATGGGAAAAAGTCTGCAGCAGAGCTGGAGAAGCAAGACCTGCAGAACTGTCAATCAAGGAAAGCATTCTAAATGGAATGGTGACCAGGAAGGACCATTAAAGAAGGAACAGACAAGCTGAGGAACTTGGTCTCTTTCCCTTGGGACAGAAAGGAGGACGGACAGCAAGGTCCTACTCTCTGGTTTCTCCCTTCAATACTCAAGTTATTGAATCTCCAAACCTGTTGGCCAATTTCCCAAATCTAGACTCTATTTCACTATCCTCCAACTTAGGAATTATTTTAGGATTAGGGAAACCTCAAACTCTCTCTCCCCTCAAATCCCCTACTTTACCCCTTCTCCCAAATAAACCCCTTTGTTTAAAGTTATCTGACTGCTATACCAAGATACTCATTCAAAGAAGATTTCCAGTGATACCAACTGTAGGACTAATTGACAGGGGAAGGGAGGAGAGAGGAAAAAAGAGGGAGGAGGAAAGGAAGGGAGGAAGTTGGCAAATCTGATCTTTAATTCATCATCTCCCTCTCAGAGTAATTCCCTAATACAATTTGGCACCCTGTGGAAAAGAGATAAAGTGGGAAAGCATGCAAAAAGACAGGAGCAGCTGGAACTGATGACCTGTCATTCAAACGAGAGTATTCTGATTTGGAATCTGACCGAGAGAAGCAGTTGGAGGCAGACCAACTGATGTCTGGAACTTTTTGGCTTGTAAGAGGGAAGAAGGCTGTTTTCTCTTAACTTGGAGACTGAAGCCTGAAAGTTGTCTTTTGGCTTTGAAGACAGAAGAAAGAAGGATAAAGTCTCTCAGTCTCTCAGTCTCTCAGTCTCTCTCTCTCTCTGTCTCTCTGTCTCTCTCTCTCTCTCTGTCTCTCTCTCTCTCTCTTTCTCTCTCCTCTCTCCTCTCTCTCTCTGTTGTGATAGTGACTGAACTTTCAGACCTATCAGCCATTGAACTATATTTCACCATCCTCCAACCTAAGATTCATCTTAGTATTAGGGAAACCCCAGAATCCTCTTTCCTTCCATTCTTTATCCTTCCCTGTCTTCCCCAAATAAACCCCTCACTTAAGGCAAAGAAGAGAAAGAGTATTTGATTTGAGATATCATAAAATGCACCCTGAGAGAAACCCGAAGAATAAATAAGAAGAGGGAAGAAGGAAGGGGGAGGGGAGGCTGAAGGGAGGTTGAAAGAAGGAGGGAAAGAAGAAGAAAGAAGATAACAACCTGATCTATTAGTTATCAATTTCCAATCAAAATAGTCCCTTATTACAATTTGACACCCAGACTGACTGAATTCACAATTCCTAAAGGCAAAGATGTTTAAGCAAGTTATCTGTGGGGTAGTAGTGCTGGCAGATATTATAGGCTATTATATTTACAATATTCTGTATAGCAAAATGACAAATATGGTTGTAGATTCTGTAGAATACATAAGCAACACCACAATGTTCATACTCCAGATGCCATTTCAAAAAGAAACCATTCTCTGGCAAATTCTGACACAGATCTACATAATTTCTATGACTGCAATACAAACTGTGACCTACTTTAAGAACATTTACAGATGTGTGATTCCTAGAACTACAGCACAGACCATGGTAGTGGATACAAACTTGCAGACATTAGTTAAGAACATTTTTGAAGAATTCCTGAAGGCAAAAGGGATAGATCAGATAAAGGATAAGGGAAATGGTCAGGCAGACAATGTACCTAAGGAGAAAGAAAGGCCAAGAAAGCAAAATCCAATGCACAGGGCAATGACAGTGACAAGGACACTAAGGCAAATAGTGAAGCTGAGAAAATCTTTCCACTCAAAGGCATTTCCAAGATTTCTAACACAGCTGGTGTGTTGTATTCAAAGGTTCACAGGCAGTTTACTACCCAGGAATTAGATTCCCTGAAGAAAAGGTTCGCAAAATTTATCAATGAGCCCAATAAAACTCATAAGGAGCTAAAATGTGCTTTCTGAATTCTTGAACCCAGTTTTCAGGATGTGGAATTTCTTTTGGCAGAACTTTTTTAGCTCCAATGAGCATCATCAGTTCGTTGATAAGACTAGGTCAGAAACTGCCCTGACAAGTTGGCCTACAGAGGAGCAATGAGAAAACTTTGATTTTTCTAATCCCATCTACATGACCTATCTAAGGAAATGCAGGGAGGACTTGCTCCAAGTCATAAAAATGTGTTTCTCAAAACCAAATACTTGGGGGAAATTGACATATTGGTTCAGAATAAAGGAGAACATCTAGCTTCTTTTATTGATCACCTGTCTGAGATGGCTGAAGCTATAATGGGCATTGAAACAAACACAGAAGAGTCTGCATCTCACGTAAGGAGACAATTTGTGAAAGGATGTACACCACACTTAAAATTTTTTTTCAAACATTATTTTCCTAGATATGATACAGTGAGTTTGATTAAATTAAGAGATGCTGTATCATATATATTTGACAATCACACAGATCAAAGTAAACAAGTGGCAGATTTACAACAAAAGTTGGAAGAATCACAGAAAAATTTAAGAGATAAGGAGATTGAAAAAAATTAACAATTTGAATACTGTTAGAACATACCCCAAACCTGTTTATAAGCCAAGAAAAGTGCAGAGAGAGACTAGGCAATGTTTTTTTCTGCCATAAAACTGGACACCTGATCAAAGACTGTTTTCTAAAAAAGAAATATGAAGTTAAGAACAACAAAAACACAAGTAAAATATAATAAGCAAAAACCTTCTTGTTGTGATCACTGTACATTGAAATCCACTCAACATGCAACAGATTTGCAACAAATTGGAGAAACTATAAAATCAGATACTAAGCCCAAGTATACAGACATAGTTAGGAGAGAATTATGAAGCCAGGATTATAATGTGTTTAGTTTGGTACATGGAGATAGAGAAAAATAGTAAAAGACAGACTGCTGTTAAACTTAAGAGAAACAGATAAGAAACAGTGCTGAAAAATGCAAACCAAGTAATAAATCAAAAGACAGGCAGAGGCAAGTAAAAGATCTTGATGAAGAAGTTAAAAACATCATAAAAACAGATAGGAGACTTGGAGAAAACCTATATAGTAACCACACATGAAAAAAGTAGAAATCAAGTTAAAATGTACTTGGAGAACTTTTTTCTGTGCAGATTGGGCATAGAGATTGAATTTCGTAAAAGAAAAAGAAGTCACATAAACTCAAGCAGGAGTTAGTGAGAGATACAGAGAAACAAAATTTCAATTCCCTGCAGCAAAATGACTGTAGCAGAAAATCAAAGCACAAGTTTACTGTTACCAATGAGGTTACTGTTAATGAAGATGTAAATACTTTGAAAACATTCACAGATTTGCATAACAAAATCCCATAAGAAACAGTTAATTCATCAAATAGCTATCTGGCACAGATCTCCTTAGGAAAAAAAAAAAACCAAAAACTTCTAATTTGAATCCTGAAGCTGAAACGTTCCACCCTACAATGATTAATTTAGAAAATACAAAATTTAAGGAAAATGAAGCTGACATTACATTTGAAAATAATCATATTCAAAGTAATGGAGGTGAAATAACAGTTAAATTTGAAAAGAGAAATGGAATTGCAGACTTAGTAACTGATAGAACAAACAAGGATTCAAATGGCAGATTTGAAACCAACATTCCAAGTGGAGGAGGGGGATCTGGCCAAGTAAAGTTATATGATATTAACCATAGATATGATTTAAATTCATTTTCCAATTAAGTAGAGGATATAGTACAATCAACCTCAGATGAAGATCTCATAGGAAATGATTTAAATCAAGAAGATTTAGCTGATTAAACCATGCAGATGGCAGTAGGTAGCAAAGAAGTGCACAGTAATTCAGTAACAATAGCAGTGGCCATAGCTACACAGTGAGAAACATATGTATGGAATACTATGGGAAAGAATGAATGCACACATCCCAGTGATGCAAGGGAAAATGTTGATGTACTAAACTTATTCCTAGAAGAAAACATTATAGAGGGAAAGGTTTCTTTCTCTACACAGTCAAAATAGAGTGAAGATAAACAAAAACTTCAGGCTGATGATAGGGTAGAACCTATGCATTTTGGCAACAGCATTACATATCTGCAAGAAGCAGTTAACCCTATAACATCAAGTTTAACACCTAAAAACACAAATCTAAAGATTATCAATTAGAATAAACCAGAAACAGATTTGGGAAACATAAAAGCCGGTAACATAGGGTCAGATCAACACAGAAAGCCAGAGTTAACAACATCTGACACAAGTTTACATGGCACTGAACAAATCCAATGAATAATATCAGGATTACAGAATTTAGTGACCCAGAATCAAAAACAGAGTCAGAAGGAATACCAGATGGTATAATAATAATGGACCAAAACGATTTAGAACAAGATCCTTATTAATTTTATAAGCTTTATGAGGAAGTGGATGAAGATTGGGGTGTGTGTGACACAAATGAGAAAATTGAATACCTGAAACCAGAACAATCAAAATCTTAATATTGATGATGATGACATTTTTGGGCACAGAACAAGTTGTATATCATTGGAGGAACTTTTTCCTAGATTAGGAGTTGATAATGAAGAAGACTTTATAGAGAAATTGAATTACATGGCTTATACAGATACTGATTATGAATGGGGAGGATATTAAAGAACATATTAAAGAACAAACTGGAAGGGAGATAGATATACAATTTCACATCTATTCTCTAACTTCAAAACATGACAAATACCATTCATGCAGTAAGAGTGAAACCAAGATTAGTTCAAGTTCCATAGGGTAACATACAACACAAAAACTTATGAGAATGAAGGCTAGTCTTAGGTATGAAAAGAAAGGAAAATATTCTGGAAAAAAGAACAACTAAGCAATTTAATCACAAGAAAACTCCTAAGCTTTTAGCAGAAAACTCCAACTTCATAACTATGACAAGTACAAACACAACAGTAATGTAAAATGGGAAACACCTAGAATGCTATTGAAGCACCTATTCACATTGGATGAATTTGTTATCAAAAGACTTTAATGCCAACTTATAGATGAGAACTGAAAACAAGTTACCCATATCTCTTAACCTTCATCCTAAAAACAATTCTCTACTGGGGAAGGAAGAGAGGGAAGGTATACCATGAATATATTACCTCATAGTTTCAGATATCTCACAAGAAACAACAATGTGATCATGTCATCAATAAAGATACATGCAAATGACATCTGATTAAAAAAAAGCCCTGTTCATAAGCAGCAACACAAATAGCCCTAGAAAAAATCAGCTGCAGTCCTTATGAATGGAAGCCTATGAATGGAAAGCTATAAAAGGAAAGAAAGGAAAGCACATGAGAGTATGAATCAACAGAAAGTACAGACTCTTGTTAAAATGATGAACAGAAAAAGATTGCTAAAGCAAATGAAACAGCTCCAGAAAGGAATATAGCCAACAAAAAAGACAAAAAGAAAAACATACATTTTAAATTTAGCTCCAAAGAAAAGTCTCTACATAATCTATACAAAGTCTCTGCCAATAATAGTAACAGAAAATAAGTAACAGTTATTTAACATGAAACCATAACTCCATGACCAAATGAAATACATTCTATCCAAATTCTCTCTCCAAGTTATATCTAAAAGACAGCAAACAATAAATCCCCTTGTGAAAAATTCAAACATCAAAAGAAAACTTCAAATTTATATTCTTAACATAAATGTAAGAACTTATACATACTGTATACACCCACTCATGAAGATGATCATATGTAAAACTTACTTCCACACATGAAGAACTAATGCATACTGACAAGCACTAATGAAGAATTCATATCTTACTTCCATGCACAATGAAAAATCTCAATCTTAAATACATGCACATGTAAAAACCTTACATACATGCATGTTCCAGATTGCTCCAGTATGTTCCTGAATATTAAAGAACACAGGACTACAAACAAGAGTGACAAGAGACAAAATGTAGCATGCAGCACAGATGAAGAGAGACCAAGACACATAGTTTTCTACAATCAACATCAAAAGACATGGAAGGACTTTGAAATTTTAGTCTTGTGATCATGGGGTTATGTAAGAATGTGACATGCATGTTAACATTACATATATACATACATATGCCACACATAAATGCAATGTAGGAAGAAATCTCATGGAATAAGTAAGTATATAACGTGAATAATTGCAATACACAAAATTCACAGATATAAATTTCTGTGGAAAATTCAAACACAAACAATTTTTATCTGTATGAGTTTGCACAAAAATCAAAACAATGTATTATATTTGTACATATACAAATCTGTATAGATACAACCTATGTACATATGGGAATACTAATGTACTAACAAACTAACTATATTAAAATAATTTATTTATGTTCTAATGAACCATTGTACCTATTTTGACCTTATCTTGGTGTAGAGTGTGAAATGTTGATTTATACTTAAATTTTGCCATACTGGTTTCCAATTTTCTGGGCAGTTTTTGTCAAATAGCAAGTTCTTATTGAGAAAGAGATCTTTGGATTTATCAAACACTACATTGCTGAAGTCATTTACCCCTAATCTATTCCATTGATCCACCATTCTATTTTTTAACCAGTATCTGATCATTTTGATGATTACTGCTTTATAGTATAAAGATCTCATACTGCTAGGTCCCCATCCTTCACATTTTTTTTCATCAATTCCCTTGATATTCTTGATCTTTTGTTCTAAATTTTTTTTCTAGTTTTATGAAATACTTTTTTGGTAGTTTGTTAAAGCACTGAATAAGTAAATTAATTTAGATAGAATTGCCAGAATTGTCATTTTTATTATATTAACTGTCTACCCCTAAGCAATTTTTTCCAATTCTTTAGATCTAATTTTATTTATGTGACAAGTGTTTTGTAATTGTGTTCATATAATTCCTTTGTTTGTCTTGGCAAATAGATACCCAACTATTATATTGTCTAGAATGTATTTAAATGGAATTCCTTTTTCTAAATCTTGCTTCTGACTTTGTTGGAAATACATAGAAATGCTAATAATTTATGTGGGTCTATTTTGTGTCCTGCAACATTGCTAAAGTTATTATTTCAGGTAGTTTTTCAGTTAATTCTCTAGTATTCTCTAAGTATACCATCATATCATCTGTAAAGAGCAATAGTTGAGTTTCTTCATTGCCTTCTTTAATTCCTTCAATTTTTCTTTTTCTTCTCTTATTGCTAAAGCTAACATTTCTAGTAAAATATTAAATAATAGTGGTGATAATGGACATCCTTGCTTCACTCCTGGTCTTATTTGGAAGGTTTCTAATTTATCTTCATTACAGATGATATTTGTTTTGGAAAGATGCTATTTTAAGGAAAGGCCTATTTATTCCTATGCTTTCTAGTGTGTTTTTTTTAATAGAAATGGGTATTGTAATCATGTGATTTCATTTAGTGGTTATTTTTTCTTATTAAAATTCTTTAAAATTTAGAATGTTTTTCCATGGTTACAATTCATGATTTTTTCCATCCCTTTTCCCTCCCCACTCCTGGAGCTGACAAGCAATTCCACTGAGTTTCATTCCACATGTTTCATTGTTCAAAACCTATTTCCATGTTATTCATATTTCCAGTAGAGTGATCTTTTAACACCAAAATCCTAATCATACCCTCATTGAACCACATGGTCGATTCTGTTTTTCTTCTGCATTTCTGTTCTCACAGTTCTTTCTCTGGATGTAAATAGCATTTTTCCTCCTAAATTCCTCTGGATTGTCCTGGGTCATTGCATAGCTACTGATAAAGAAGTTCATTATATTCAATTGTACCACAGTGTATCAGTTTCTGTTTACAATGTTCTCCTGGTTCTGCTCCTCTCACTCTGCATCAATTCCTGGTGGTCATTCCAGTTCACATGGAATTCATTCAGGTCATTATTCTTTTCAGCACAATAGTATTCCATCACTATCAGATATCAAAATTTGTTCAGCCATTCTCCAATTAGAGGGCATCCCCTCATTTTCCATTTTTTTGCCACCACAAAGCGTGGCTGTGAATATTCTTGTACAAGTCTTTTTTCTTTATTATTTCTTTGGGGTACAAACCCAGCAGTGCTATGGTTGGATCAAAGAACAGGCATTCTTTTAGCATCCTTTGGGCATAGTTCCAAATTGCCCTCCAGAATGTTTGATTCAATTCACAACTCCACCAGCAATGCATTAGTGTTCCAATTTTGCCACATCCCCTCCATTATTTATACCTCTCCTTTGCTGCTATATAACGATCTCCTTCTTTCATGTGCATGAACTGTAAATTTTTTTTGTTATTTTTGTTATTTTAAAATATTTTCCCCTGTTTACATGATTCATTTTCTCTCTCTCCCCTATTCCCTACCCCCTCCCAGAGCTGACAAGTAATTCTACTGGGTTATGCCTATTCCTTGATACCTATTGCCATATTATTCATTTTTGTAATAATCTTTACAAACCAAACCCCCAAATCAAAAACTGATATAAACAAGTGATCGATCTTATGTTTTTCTTTTGCATTTCTACTCCTACAGTTCTTTCTCTCCATGTAGATAGTGTACTTTCTCATAAGTCTCTCAGGATTGAAGGACTATAAACCTTAAAGGATCTTAATATTCTACCAGGACACTAATCAGCTGAAAACACAACAGGCCTAAATCATCAAACCACAATCCTACTACTAGCCTTATTCCACTGGGCCTGGAACCCTAGACATTTTTTTAAGATCCACCAAGGCAAAGGCCCACAGGCCTCAACCACTATGCCTGTTCATATTCCTTGATACTCTTATATATTCAATCTGTTTTTTTCTATTATGTATTTAAGAAATTAGGTCTTTATTAGTCTTGTAAAAATTTTTTAAACATAATTACTGCATATTATTTTCCATCCTATTTAACCCTATTTAATTTCTGACCTCCACCTATCCCAATTTTCCCTCTTTTGTAAAAGCTCCACCCTCCCTTCTCATATTCCCTTCCCCTCCTATTTTCTGAGTGTGAAACCCATACCCTTTTTATGATTATAATAGTATTAGCCTTTAGGATTATTTTAATAACAATAATTAGTCTTGAGTTAATAGTAAAATAGTATAGTTTGCTTTATAAAAAAGCATAAACATTAGCTAAGAAAAATACAGTTTAGAGTGGAATCAAATCTTGTTTACATCTTGACCATAAGCCTATAAACCAAGAGTTTCACCACACCCTCTTTTTTTTTTTTTTAAACAAGATAGTTGGACAGAGGGTGGAGGACTACTCTTTTTTGTATAACAAGATAATCAGACAGGCACCCAACTGCTGACTCATATTATTTTATTATAATTGTCAGCAGAAAAACAATTTACCCTTAACTGCCAATTGCAGAGGCCTTGAAAAGGTCTGCTATAATAATAGATGTTACCACCCATAGTGATTTTTTTTTACACTTTCTAGCTTATTCAGCCACTGGTGTCATTAATGTGGTGATTGTATTTTCTGTCACTGTATCATCAGATATTTTTGGCATAAAAAGAGCTATATCCCAAGGCATGGGGTTTCTGGTCTTGACTTTGATCAGGGTCCAGCTTTATTGGGAGTCTTGACCCTCTCAATAAATCTATTTAGTAAGGAGTTTTTGCATTGATGTGATAAATTTTCACTACACTTTCCTGTAAGGTACAATAGCTTTCTGTACCTAATTTGTTGTGTCTGTTCTTCCCTGATTGAGTCAATTCTGATGAAAATATGGTTCACGTGCTTTACCCCCCAATTCCCCTATCTTCCTCTCCACTGTGAATGTTCTTTTATGTACAATAATCTGTCCCATTCTATTTTCCCCTTTCTCCCTTCTCCCAAGGCATTCCTCTTTTTTATGCCTTGATTTTATATCATCCTGTTATATTCAACTTACACCCTTACCCTCTGTCTATGAATACTCTTTCTAACTATGCTAAAAATGAATACTCTTTCTAACTATGCTAAAAATGACAATCTCCCCATGTAGGGATGTATACTGTAAACCTTAAAATTAATTCCACCTTATTGAATGTCTTGATTTCTCTTTCCTGTTTACCTTTTTATTATTCTCCTGGGTCTTGAATTTGAGAGTCAAATTTTCCATTCAGTTCTGGTCTTTATCAGGTCTTTATCTAGTCTCATCAGGAATGTACAAAAGTCTTCTATATAATTGATTACTCATTTTTTTCCCCTGAAGGATTATGTTCATTTTTGTTAGGTAAGTGATTCTTGGTTGAATTCCTACCTACTTTTCCCTCTGGAATATCATATTTCAAGCCCTCAGATCCTTTAATGTAGAAACTGCTAAGTCTTGTGTTATCCTGATTGTGGATCCATGATATTTGAATTGTTTCTTTTTTTGGCTGCTTGCAATATTTTCTCCTTGACCTGAGAGTTTTTTAATTAGGCTATAATATTTCTGGGAATTATCCTTGTGATCTCTCTTTCAGGAAGTAATCAGTGGATTCTTTCAACTTTTATTTTTTTCCTATGGTTCTAGAATATCACAGTAATTTTCATTGATAATTTCTTGAAAGATGAAGTAGTCCAATTATTCTTCAATTATCTCTCCTGGATTTATTATCCAGGTCAGTTGCTTTTCCCATGAGATATTTCACATTTTCTTATATTTTTTCATTCTTTTGACTTTGACTGTTTCTTGATGTCTCATTGGAGTCATTAGCTTCACTTGCTCAATTCTAATTTTAATACCTGCTTTTCTTGACTGCATTTTTGTGCTTCCTTTTCTATTTGGCCAATTCTATTTCATAAGGAGTTCTTTTCCTCATTGAATTTTTGTAACTCAGTTTTTCAAATGGACAATACTGACTTTCAAGAAGTTTTTGCTCTAAGTGCACTTTTGTATATCTTTTTCCATTTGGCCAACTTTACTTTTTAAGGTTATCTTCTTTGGATTTTTTGTTCCTCTATTCTATTTTTTAAGGTATTAATTTCATCAGGATTTTCTTGGGTCTTCTTTACTAAGCTGTTGAGTATTTTTTCATTATTTTCTTGAATCATTCTCATTTCTTTTCCCAATTTTACCTCTACCTCCCTTATTTGATTTTTAAAATCCTTTTTGAGCTCCTCCATTTATTCTTTTTGGGATAAAGAGCAATTCATCTTTTTCTTGAAGGCTTTGGATGCAGCAGTATTGATTTTGTTGCTATCTTCTGAGTTTTAGTCTATTGTCGCCAAAATAACTTATGTTGAGTTTCTTTTTTTGTTGTTTGTTCATTTTCCTGCCATTTCCCTTTTCTTTTAGTTTAAAAAAAACATGTAAAGTTGGGTTCTATATCTGTGGGCACTGTTTCAAGCTTTAGGTTCCTTGTGCAGCTTCATTCAGAGCTGGTCTTGGGAAACTATCTGCTTTCAGTTCTTTCAAGGTGGTATGATGTAAGGAGAGCTGTGTTTAATATTTTTTCCAACCCAAGCTCTGGTCTTTGAGTAACTCCAAGTACTCTTTTACCCTTTCAAACTATGACCAGGGTCCCTTGCTCCGCTGGGGCTGCCAGTGTGGGTATATGCTGGTGTTCCTCCTTACCCTATAACTGTACCCTAGGGCTGCAACCTGATTCTGGAAATGAGCAATGCAATAAATGTCTTGCACCCAGAGCCAGAAAAAGGATTCCCGTTATCTCCTTCTGAGTAGTTTCCCTAACCCCCCTTACCATCTATGGCTGAGAGTTCTGGAAGTCATGGCTACTGGTTTAGCTGTTCCAAAAGCCACTTGCCTCAGTGGAGACTACACTGGCATGTTGTGCTCCACCTTGATCTTGATGCACTAGATCCCTGGTGCCAGTCTTCTAAGTTGTTTGGGCTGAAAAATTACTTTACCTTGCCTTTTTGTGGGTTAGGTTGGTCCAGAATTTGTTTTGAGGCATTATACCATTGCTTTTTGGAGGGCAATTTGGTAGAAATCAGATGGGTCACTGTATTTTCTCTTCCATCTTGGCTCCACCCCTCTCTTAAAAATTTCTTGATGGATAGTGTTTAAACTCTTTTTTGAATCATAACTTTCAGGTAGTTCAAGAATTCTTATATTTTTTTTCTTTTCTATTTTCCATGTTAGTTGTTTTTGCAATAAGATATTTCTTCTATTTTTTATTTAGTTTTATTGTTTCTTGTTGTTTCAAGAAGTTGCCAGCTTCTTCTTGCCCAATTATAATTATAATGAATCTTCAGTGAGGCTTTGGATTTCTTTTTCCAGTTGCTTAATCTTCCTGTCAACTTTTCTATATTTTCTTGCATTGTTTTCATTTTTTCCTCATTTTTCCTCAAGCTCTCTCATTTGATTTTTTAATAGTTAAAATTAAATCATGAGGCTGCTAGTAGCTTTAGTACATTCAAAGTAGTGATAGTAAAGAGAGGGAAATGTAGGAAAGAGGTATAGAATAACTTAGCTTACTACCCTATTTGCCATTTGATGGATTGAAGCTCACCACCAACAGGGGTAACTTCAGGTTCCAAGCCCCTGCCAGAAGAGTGTGAGTAGACTCCTGGTCTCGCCTTATAAGCAATTTGCTCCACCCACTAGCTTTCCTGAGTCACATCTCAGGAACCAATCATACTTCCTTAATTTGCCTGGCACTTCCCCAGGGGCCAGTGCCTGTGGGATCTGTTTCACATCTTGTTGGTTTCAACTTCCTTTCTCTGAGAGTTTGTCTATACTTGCGCATCTCAATGGTAAAGAATCTCCAAGTCACTGATTAATGACATCAAATAAAGCAACATAATGGGGAGGGAAATTCCTGTCCCACAACCTCCCCTATGGTTCATTGGGAGACAAGCATGTTGAAATCACCCCCAATTGAGGGTTTGGGGATATGAACATACCTAGTATCCCCAATGAATCATTTCAAATAACCAGCTTATATCTCTAAACATTATCTTATTAGAGGTATATAGAATATTGCACTTTACCTAGAGGGAATTATGATTATTTAGGGATAAGAGGGACATAAAAGAGAAAGAAAACAACAATGATTGATAAGTGTGAACCTTAAAAATTCCCAGACCCAACTTCATAAGATTGGATTAAGACCATTCCCCATTTGGGCAGTGAACTCTACTTAGATCAGGAATGTGAGAACTCTACTTCATCTACTTAAATCTGCCCTAGGGGAAGATAAAGTTGTAAACTCTTTTCTGAACAATGAAAAGTACTTAAACCCATACTTATAATAAGGCAAAAAGTTCTTAAGATAAGTACCTATAAAGGTCAAGCAACTTGTGAATTTACAAGGAACAAAGAGCTGAGAAACTTACTCAGAGATTCTAGTCTACTCAGGTGTGAATTACTCAAAAGATTAGTCTTCTTAGGTGTAAACTAAGAATTGTCTGTCCTTTGAAAAACATCTACTGTGATTGGTAGATGAGAGAACTTAGGGGAGGTGACATAGGAGAAAATTCCCTTTATAAGGAGAGAAAAAGCTGAGTCTCAGGACAGTCAGAAGAATCCCTCTCTGGAGAAGGATAGCTGACTGAACTGGTGTCTATATTCTTGCTTGGACAGATCTTGTCGTGAGTGATTAAGGACTGACTGATCTTTCTCTTAAGACTCAGGTCTAGGCCATGTTGGCTTAAGGCCCTTCATACTTATTCCTTTCTTATTCTCTCTCTCTTTCTTTAATTCCTCACTGTATTAATTAATTAAAATCTCTATAAAACCCTGTTGACTTGGGTATATTTCATAATTGGGAATATTTCCCTGGTGACTGCCTTATATTTGATTTAAAACAAGACACTGTAGTGAAACCATAATTTCTGTGGTCACAATTTACTCATCCACTCTTATATCTACCACAATTTGTAGTCTTCCACTATTTTAATCACTACAATTTATATCTATCAACTATTTTAATTATTACATAAGACACTGATAAAAAGCCAATTAGAGGGTATTGTCTCTGGCATAAGAGTTAACATTCAGAATAAATATGTTCAACACCCTTCAGTTCAGTTCATTATATCTCAAAGTTCACTCTGGATCTTTTGATACAGTGTGTGGTTTCTGCAGGCTTCCTTATGGCACCTTCTCCAAAAGCTCCATTTTCTTGATTTGGGGTGTTGGCAAGTTTCTTTTCCTAAAATTTCTCTAAAATATTTCAAACCTTGAATTTTAGGACAATTATACAATCACCCCCTGAGGATTGTGTTGACCAACCCCAGAATCACCCTGGATACATGGCTGATTGATGGGATATATGAATCAATTGTCAAAAGAAAACCAAAAACACACCATAAAACAAACAAATAGAAGAGAAAAAATTAAATTCTGGGGAAAAAATAAAAAACTTATAAGTATAAAATTATGAGTAAACAAGAATAAGCCTGTAACAGGTCCTTGAATCAACAGCAAGGCTCAATTAAAGTCCTAGGAAGCACTAATAATTGAGGCAAGCAAGAAGATCCTTGTATAGAAAATGGAACTTGTGATTCTACAGAAAACTAAGACTTTATATTTCCAATACTGATGCATCACTGGGGATATTATTGTACATTTTGATGTTTCATTTGATCCAAAACTTGTCTGAGATGGCTCTGGAGCTTGAGTACAGTTTAAGTAATTCGTAGTCAATGGTTATAGTTATAAGTAGTCAGTCAATAAATATTTGTTGGAGGTTTTTTCAATCATTCCAGTCATGTCTGACACTTTGTGACCCCATTTGGGGTTTTCTTGGTGAAGACACTTGAATGGTTTGCCATTTCCTTCTTCAGCTCATTTCACAGATGAGGAAACTGAGGCAAGTAGGGTTAAGTGACTTGCACAGTATACCTAGAAAGTATCTGAGGTTAGATATGAACTCTGGAAGATGAATCTTCCTGATTCCAAGCCTGATACTTTATTCACTGCACCACTTACCTATCCCTATTATGTGCAAAACACTGTGCTAATGCGTTTCTGCTCCTGTAATTCTTTCTCTGGATGTGGATAGCATTCTTTCTCATAAATTCCTCTGGATTGTCATTTTCCCATGTAGAAATGTAAACAGATTGATCACATTGCATCTTATATTTGTTTATTTGTTTATTACTGTTCATTTTCCCTATAAAGTGAGGACCCCAACTCATTAAACCTTGTCACTGTCCAGCAAGAGTGTGCCTGCTTGTCTAATCTGTCAGTCTGGCAGTTTGACCCTCCTGTAATCCCAGAATCATTTTTCTCATCCCAGTTTGATAATCCACAAATAATTTGTTGAGCAGAATTTGAAAATACTATTGTGCTATAAGAAATAATAAGCAGGATGATTTCAGGGGGGGGGGGAGGCTGTGAAGAGCTACATGAATTGATGCAGAGTGAAATAAGTGGAGCCAGTAGAACTTTGTACGCAGGATCAGCAATACTGCATGATGATGAACTGTGAAAACTTGGCTTACTCTCAGCAATGCAATGATCTGGGACAATTGTGAAGGATTTATGACAGGGAATGCTATCCACCTTTAGAGAAAGAACTGTTGGAGTTGGATGGATGTGAATCAAAAAATCATTTCATATCACATCACATCACATCACATCCTAACTTTCACATCAATATATTTATGTTTCTATATGAGGTTTTTGGTTTTCTATGACTGTGCTCTTTCAATAATCACCAATATGGAAATGTGTTTTGCATGAAAATACATGTGTGCCCAGATCAAATTGCTTACCATCTCTGAGTGGGAGGAGGGAAGGAAGGGAGGGAGATGGTTTGGATCATATAATTTTGGAAAATGTACATTGAAAATTATTATTACATGTAATTGGGAAAATAAAATACCTTTGAATTTTAAAATGAAGACAAGAAAGCCTAAGTAAATGGCGGATAATTTAAAAAAAACTTGCTTTATCTCTCCCAAAAATTCTAGCTGGATTTGTATCCATGTTGTGTTTTTCTTTATTGATGTTTAAGTCAATGTCTTCTGTATTTTGTGTCTTGAGCTTCTAATTATGGTGTAGTGTTTTTTTGTTTGTTTGGTTGGTTTTTTTGCTTTCTCATTATTCCAACCTACTTCCTGACTTTGGACTTGATATGCTTCATATCCTTTGACAATTTATCTGTGGGGAAATAGCTCTCCTTGTAAATGTGTAGGGGTGTGTGTGTGTGTGTGTGCATGTGTGTGATTTTAGACACTTATCTGAGTAATTTGTTTTGAAAATTTTTTGTAGGTAAATATTTCCTTTCTAAATTTCATTTTTATTGATCTTATGGTTAAAAGTTTTTTAATTTTATGCAATCAAACTTATAAATTTCATCTTTTGTGATCTTTTCTTTCCTTGGTTTGATCAAGGACTTTTCTCTTATCCATAGTTAAAAAGACATCTCCTTTGTTAAACTTATAATTTGTTAGTAGCATGATATTTTATAGCTAAGCTGCTGTATATGTATTTTGAGTTCACTATAATAATAAATATGAAATGTTGACCCAAGACAAATTTATCCAAGACTATTTTTCAGTTTTCCCAGTTTGTTGACAGTGAGTCTTCATTCTACTAATTGGTAAATGGTAATTTATCAGACATTATACTTTTATGTTTAGAACCCCACTTCCCCAAATCTTATATACCTAGTCTGCTTCCTTGATGAACTTTTTACTTTTTAATCAGAATCAAGTTGCCTGAATAATTGCTACATTGTTAAATAGTTTGAGATCTGAGACTATTAGGATCCTTCCTTCTCATTTTTTTTCAGTATTGATATTCTTATTTTCTTCTGGATGACTTTTGTTGTTTTTATTATATATAAAGTAATTTTTAAACTATTTGATTGATATGGTATTAAAACTTTAACAGAGAGCAATGACTTTTTAGTTATATTAATATGATACAATCATAAACAATTAATTCCTCTCTAATTATTGAGGGTTTTTTTTTCTAAAGAGTATATTCTAATTATAGTTACATTGCCTATGTGTTGACAGGTGAACTCAACATAGTTTACATATTTAAAAGCTATTTTAAATGAAATTTTTCTATCTCCTGTTTTTTGTGGATAGTATATGCTAATGTTTTTAAATTTATTTTTATATACTATTCCTTTATTAAAGTTAATCATTTTGATAATTTTAATGAAACACTAGAATTCTATAAGTAAATCATCAGATCACCTGTAAAAAGTGTTATTTTACTCTTTGCCAATGCTTTTTCTATTTCTTTTGTGTTGTTGATAATTAATATTTCTATTATAAATATATATTTGTAGTTGTAACAATAACATTTATGTTTTGCTTCTGATCTTATTGTAAAGGCCTCTAGCATTTCAATATTACAGAAAATATTAACCCTTAATTTCAGATATAGTTGACTATATTAAAGAAAGGCCCATTCATTGATGTATTACCTGGTGTTTTTTAAATAAAAAGATAGTTCATTTTGTAAAAAATATTTTGGCATCTCTTGATGTAATTATTTTATTGTACTATATAGTCTATTATGTTTTACACTTCCTGATATTAAATAAACCCTGCATTTCTCATATAAATTCGGTCTGTTGTGCATTTCCCTCTCCCTTATGTTACAACCTCTAAAGTTAATGTTTGTATTGCTCAAGACTATTTTATCCTTAATCTTATCCAACCCCTTCATTCTTATTCTCTTCATTCCCTAATCCTTTCTTGGTTCTCTGTTTAATTAAAAGTATTTCTGCATTAATCTAATTTTTTAAAACCCTTTCCTTTGTTCTTACAATCAATACTGTGTAAGGACTAGACAATGGGGGTTAAGTGACTTATCCAGGATCTCACAATTAGGAAATGTCTGAGGTCAGCCTGATTTTCAATCCACTGATCCACTTAGCTGTCCCCCTCCCACTAATCTAATTATCTGATTTTTACTATGTTTTGAGCCTTCCTTTATCCATTTCAGTCAGACAGTCAATAAACATTAAGGACCTATTTAGTTTGCGTAGAGCACTCCCCTAAGCACAGGTGATGCAAAGAAAAGCAAAAGACCTTGTCTTGAGATTCAAGGATTTCACAATCTAAACAACTCCCTGAAAGAAGCAAAATCAAGGGGGGAAGGAGGACTTGCAAGGAGGGAGGATGCCTAGTGGCCAAACAGGAAATGAGGTGTCTGAGCTGGACTTCCCTTCTTAAATAGAATATCTGTGAGTTCTCAAATATCTAACATCTACCATCTACCCTCTCAACAAGAGGGTGGAAGTCAAGGGGAAGAAGGTACAAGGTGTTAATTTCAAAGTTGATTTGACCTTTTAGGAAGATGAGTTTCTAGAGACAATGGTGAAGTTTAGGTGAGCCACCAGGTGATATAAGTAAGAGATTCATGAGATGCCCTTCCTACCTCCTACTCATGCCATCTTTACATGCTCCACATACAAATTATGTGAAATAATAATTTCCTCTTCCTTCTTCCTCATTTTATTCCTTCTGTTCCACTTTTACCCTCTTCCTTTCTTTTCTTAGGGCTAAATCATTGGAACCAAAAGCCCTTGGGCTCTGTTTTTCTTTATTTTCTTTGTGACCAGAATACAGTGATTGAATTTTATCATAATCATTTAGCCTTTTCTTAATACTTAAATTTTTTTAGCTTTCCAGATTTCTTTTGTCTCCTATATAATATTTTAAATATTCTGCCCAGGTCTGCTCTTTCATTAACAATATTTGAAAGTTTTCCATTCTGTTAAAGTATCCTTTCCCTCCTGTAGATCTTACTAAAATGTTCTGAGTAAGTAATGTTTGGTTACAAGCCTCCATCTCTTGACTTTAGAATTCATATTCCAAGATTTTCCTTCTTAAAATACAGTCCTAGCAGTATCATAGGATCCTGATTTTGCTTCCTTTGAGGGAAATGAGAAACTTATTCATCTGATAGAATGGAAGAGAAAAGTGATACCAACTGCTTCTTAGAAGCACCAAAGTTCCTTAAAATTGGATAGTTTGGTTAATAGTTTTATAAAAATAACAAAAATAAGTAGAAAGTCCCGAATCACTAAATGTTAAAAAAAAGAAAAAGAAAAATCCACTTGATAGAATGAAAGAAAACTTTTATTGGGGAAGGAGTTCTTAATTTAGGAAATATAAACTGGATTCAGTGGTAGTTGAGTGCCTTTCTCATACGTTTTTTGTCCCAATATTTTCAAGAACATAGATAGAAGTATTTTCTCTTCCTTTTAGAAGAACCCTTCTCCCCCTTCTCTAAAACCAAAACCCTTGGACTATCCACTTCAAATTTCAAAGGCCTTGAGGGGTGGAGTAATTAATTCACTTATCTTTTAAAGATGCCAAAAAATATTCCTCTTATGACCAACATGTGGCCAGAACAAAAGGGGGAGGGGGTTTCTATGATTAGAAGACCCTATAAATTGGGTCTTTGAACTCAATACTTTGATATTCTTCAAGCATCCAAAGCAGGGAATGTCCCTTTTGCAAAAGAATAAACTTTCATACTTTGGCATCTCAACTCTGTGTTATTGCAGTGGTGAGGTCCACTATTTGCAACCCCATCCCACTCAGATGGGAGCTCCTCATTTAGGATTGTGAAATGATAAGGGGTCTCCATTCCCCCTTTTTTGGCATGGCTTAAAACACACTTCAGCTGAAGTTTTACAGCTGCTGGTCTGGAAGGGGAGACTGAGAGCTTCTCACTGTCAAGCCTGATGGGAGTTTCAGAGGCAAAAGAACTACAACAATGAAGATTTTGGAATTTGGATCACCTCACCAAAGTGGGGTGAGGAGTCCTCTGGATGTAAGACCCTTCACAAGCACAGGGCAAGTGTGGAGCCCAGAGTATGTGTTTTCGGTGTCCTGTGAGGGACCCGCCAGAAACATGGTGAAGCAAGTGTTATAGTATTGTGTGTGTGTGTGTGTGTGTGTGCATATGTGCACACACACACACATGTGCAAGAGATCCAAAGGAATAGGATGGAGCAGATGGGAGGTTCCTAGGCCCATTGAAAAATTTACAGGATTGAAAAACTCTGACTAGATCTTAGAATCTCTTAGATGAAGCTGGTGAGAATTTGCAAGGTTGGAACAACCTGGAATTTTGCAGGATTGAGACACCTTGAAATTTGGGAAAGTCTTGAGAGGTTGAGACATCCTGCTTTTCTGGCAGGGTTGAGACACCTTCATTTCAAGCCTCCTTAAAGAAGTCTGAGGGAGGATACCCAACTAAGTTCTTTTTCTGGGTTGCAAGACACCTCCTGTCTGAGAGTGAGCAAGTCAGGTTGACCAATTTTTAGAATATTTTGGATTGACAAATCCAAAGAAAAAAGTACAAAAATTGGGGAATATTCTGCCAGAAGGAATTTTACAAAGTTATAGAAATCTTAATTCTAAGATAGACAAACATTGAATGTCTGAATGGGGCAAAGACATTCCGGAGGACAAAGCAGTGGGGAAGATAAAGGAGAATTAGCTGAGATGCCCCGAGATAGTCCTTTATGGATCATATTTAGGATAGTTCATCCAGATACAAAAATTTTGATAGGAGGATTTTTGTAAAATTTTGTTTGTGGTAGGCTGGTCTTCCACTTGACCCAGAGAATAATATCATGTGGCTTCCCTTCAGGTCAGGAGAAAATGTGATCTGTGAATGCCTGCACCTCCTTATCAGGAGGAAATAGCCCAGAAATGAAGAAGAATGGGCATATACCGCCCTCTGGTAGCCAGAGGTGGAAACATTGATCTTAAAGAACAAATCAGAGGCAAAGAAGGTATTAGAAACAGGTAAAGATAAAGGGAAGAAGTCAGAGGAGAAAGAGAGTTTAGGATCATATAGGAGGGATGAGAAGGTATGGGATCCACTTGAAATCATTCCTCCATATTTGATTCCTCCTCCTCCTCCCACTCCTATCCCTCCAGCACCACCACCTCCTCCTACTCAATGAGCATCAGCATCTCCACCTGAGGAGAATGTAGTCCTTGTCTCTCCACCTGCTCCTTATGATCCTCTGAGGTGGGGGTATAGTTAACAGAGGACCAGAGAAACTTTCCCTTGGGTGGATTTGTGGAGCAATACCCATTGGGGGAAAACTGGCTAGAACAAAGGATTGAATATGTTCAGAAGTAATTAACTAAGAAGGAGATGAAAAACCTTCTGGAAGACACAATAGGGCTGGGAGAGCAATTTAACTGATTTCTAGGCCCAAACATGTATTCATGGATTGAAATGATACTAAATTTGGTACATCTCTTTTCAGAGGAGGAATGAGGTCAGATAAGGTGAGCTGTGGGATTTTGACCGGCCCTCTTGTACTCCAGGGTGGGCTGAGAGGTGAACAAAAATGCCCTCTCTAGGACCCCAACTGAGATCACAAGTATCCAATCCACTGGTAGAACATGAAGGAGCTTGGGACATTGATCAGATAGGGAATAAGAATAGCTGTTCCCTGAAGTCAGAACTTAAATAAGTCTTTGGCTATGGGAGAGAGGTGGAAGGAGGGGAGGGAAAGAACATGAAACATGTAACCATGGAAAAGTATTCTAAATAAATTAATTAAATAAATTTTTTCAAATAAGAAAAAAAAAGAACTTAAGGTTTTTGGAAGAAAATAAGAGAACAATGGGACCCTGGGAGGAAAATGGCAAATAGTTTTTGCCAGATAGGAGAGAGGTTTTCTGGTATATAAATTCCAGTCAGAAGATTGGGTTTTGATTTGTGCTTGGAAAGATGATAAATTGACTCAAGTTCAGAATTTTGCTGACAGTAAGGACTGCTGGAAGAGGGTGGATGCACCACACTTGGGTAAAAAGAACGGATTACTGAAACCATAGCTGATCAACCCTAGAGAACCATCACAGCATCATCTCCTACTTGAGAAACTTTGAACTGTTATTTAAACTGACTTTGGGATTTTGTCGCAAACTCAGTATTTAAAGGGATCCCCTTTGAGGGATCCTATTTAGCAGCAGAAACCGTGGAGTGACAATTGAACTGCTTCCCTTGTGATGGAAGGGAGACTGAGGCTGGCGTTGTGAGGGATCCTTGTCATTTTAATAGAGACGGCCAGTTGAGAGGTCTTTGGAAAGTTTCCAATTGTCACAAAGGAGAGAATCAGTACAGTGAAGTGTCACAGCTAGAATCAAAGTGTATGATACCCTCTTCCGAGAATTTAACCCAGAGAATTGCAGTGCACTGGCTTCCCTGTACCACCAAGATAAGTGGCACAAAAAGGATAGATACCTCTGGCCAAAAGAGGGCTCTAGAATCACACTGTGCTGTGTGTATCTCACTACCCCAGTTGGCATCAGCTGGAGTGTTCCCAAATGTAGGATGTGACTGGCAAATCTGGGTTTGCAATCTAAGCAGGCAAATCTCTAGTGGTCTTGTGAGAGAACTACACTGAAGCAAGTCTGGATTAACTGATCAGGAACTTGTGCCTTGATAGAGTTGGAAATCCCACTCACAATACTGTATTTCAGTCATTCTACTCAGTCAAATCAGTCACAAAAAAGGGAGACACTTTAGGCTCTCCTCAAGGTTTCTCTAATCAATAAAACTATTTATATACAGCAGGAGTGACTAGAGAAGTCCTGAATGAGTTCAAAGCTAGAAACCAAATAGCAGCTGGATTTGAATCCCTCTTTCGGTGAGATTATAATCAGTAAGAAGGTAGATTGGATAAAAGGCTTAACCTTGTGATTGGATATGACTTCTTGGGTCAGTTGGTAGGACTTGATGTCCTCAGACCCCTGGGCAAAGATTGTACCCCAAATACTCGCAGTTATTAATGTTATTCTAATACTTCTCTGTATTACCCCTTGTTTCACAGTTCTCATTCAAAGAACTTTGGAGAATAGAATTCTAAGGAAACAAAAAACCTTGGATTTCAGTGGAATTGATGAGCATATGTGACATGGAAACTGAATTAATGCTTCAGAAATGAGAGGAGAAAGCACACAATTAAAAAAGGTGTGGGGAAACTGAGTGGGATATAATCTGTGTCTTTCACATAAGAAGTGTTTCACCCCAATATTTTCAAGAGCCTAGATAGAAGTTAGTGTTTTCCTTTCCTTTTAGAACAACTCCCCCCTCTCTAAAAACAAAACCTTTGGTCTAGCCACTTCAAATTTCAAAGGCCTTGAGGAGTGGAGTAGTTAATTTACTTATCTTTTAAAGATGTCAAAGAAGATCCTTGTTATGACCAGCATCTGGCATGAACAAAGGAAGGGAGGAGTTTCTATGATTAGAAGACCCTATAAAGTGGGTCTTTGAACTCAATACTTTGACATTCCTCAAGCACCCAAAGCAGGGAATGTCCCGTTTGCAAAAGAATAAACTGATGTCTTATACTTTGGCCTCTCAACTCTGTATTTGTGAAATTATTGCAGTGGTGGGGTCCACTGTTTGCAACCCCATCTCCCTCAGAGTGTAATAAGTAAGGGATGGCTAGGATGTTATATATTTGGGCCTGATCTGATATGTCATGTACTTCCTAGAATTAGAAAGGGTACTGATGGTAAACTCCTAAATCTAGGCAGAACTTTGAAGAATGTTTAAACCGCATATTCCAAAAGGAGGAGAAATTCTCTTGAGAAGCATCTTATTTTTGTGAAGAGAGATATGTAAAATTCTTAGTCTAGAATAAAAATAAAATCCCTTACTAAGCAGTAATAGTACTGCAATTTGTAACATCAGCTCCTAGAGTTCCTGTCTAGTGTGCAGCTCACATAATGATTATAATTTATGTCCATGTATTATTGCCTCTTACTTTAGACTGAGTGAGATGGAATCAAGTGTATGTTCTGGGGGCAGAGGCACCTAGGTATTTATCCTGACTAGGAAAGGGGATATGGAGGCTGGTTTGTTGCTTTTATCTAAAAGCCCCAGAGAAGCCAGGAAAGTGATTGATAACAAGGAGCAAAGGGCCCCAATCCAAGAACATCTGGCAGTTTGGTTGTTCCTTTATCTCTTAAAAGGGAGAATTTAACTTTTCCTTTATATTTTGCTGTTCTAAGTTAAAAACCTCCTATTCAAGATTGTCACAGCTTCTCCAACCAGAGCTGTGAATAAGAAAGGGAGGAAGTGGGAGAAAAAGATTTGCAATTAGAGATTCTTATATATATTGGAGATCTTTGCTTAATTTGGGAGCACTTACTATTAGGGCATTACCCCTTTTCATAGAAAGTCAATAAAACTACTGTCATGTCAAGACTACTTTCTGAATCAGAATTTTTTTATAATTGGGGAACTCTCAAGCCATTGTTATCACACTCCAGTCATTTTGGGGGATCATCAGTCTGGGATTCTGGAATGGCAAGAAGGTTCTCAGTTCCTTATTTTAGAAGGCATAGACACATCAGTTAGTGTTTTGGGCTGCCTCCAAAGGGAAGGAGATATGTGAGCCTTTGGCCAACTTCCACACTGGGGGAAGGATAAAGTAAGACTGAAAGGCAGAGAAGATTTGGACAAAAGCTGCAAGCAAAGATTAGGTAAGTATGCATGTGGGCCAAAGTGGGGTGGGAGTTGGGGGAGGTTTGATCTAAGCCCTGGCTCTGAAGAGTTCCCTTGGATACCAGATAGTGAGGCACCTCATGGATACAGTATGAGGAGCCTAGCTGGGAAAAGAGGTGAAGCAGGAGTTGTCTGTCTTTAAGAGGTCCAGGGGAGCAGACAGAGTAGGAAGAGGCTTGATCAAATGACCCTGAAGTATCTCAAATCTGTTGAGAATTTGTAAGACTGAAGACTCTGGCTACATCCTGGGATCCCTTAGACTTGTAAAGGATAAAATTAGGGTTGGACTGAGAAGTGTGGTGGCCAAAATGAATTACTCAAGTCAGAATGACTTATGGTAGTTTATTTACAAATAGAAAGAGTGAAAGTAAGGAAAGTGAGAGAGAGAGAGAGAGAGAGAGAGAGAGAGAGAGAGAGAGAGAGAGAGAGAGAGAGAGAGAGAGAGAGAATTATTCCAGCTTGGTCCAAACCAGGCAGGGCTTCCAAACCAGGCAGGGCTTCAGAGGCCCCAGCAAAGGGGCCCAGAGGTAAATTAAACAAGGGTTTTAGCCAGTAGGCTTTCCACAAGATGAGGGGCCTCTCCAGAAGCTAGTCCTTCCAGAAAAACTAGGAAAGGGAGTCAGACTTTTCACTCACCCATGTGGCAGTCCAAAAGGAAGCAAGTTTGAGGTCCTCAGCCAGAGCCACCTCCAAGGCCAAGTTCAAGGGGGAAAAAACTGGTCATAAGAAGTTGCCAACATTTTTAAAGACAGTTCTTTGCATCACTTCCTGTGCCTTCCTTCCACTTTTACATGGACCAATGGCAGCTTTAATTTTGCTTTAGACTGCTCAGGGGGAAGTCACTTGTTTTTGGTTCGTCACTTGCTAGCACATGTGGGGTTATAGACCTCCCCCTACCCCACTTAAGGATTAAGTGGGGGTGTATACATTCCTGGTGGCTAAAGTCTAAAGAAGAAATAGGAGAGAGTTAATCCCATCTTCACAATCCCCCTGTGATCATTTGGGAGACTAGTCTCCCCAATTGATCATTTAACATAATCATCTTGTATCTCTAAAAATCTTCTAACTACAGGTGCATACAAAATTGCACCTTCTAAGAGGAAACTACAATAGTTAGAGATAAGAGGGAAATAGAAGAAAGAGAAAGCAAAACCAGTGTTTTGCTAGGTGCAAAGACAAAAAACCAATTAGGGGGCAGTCCCTAATTGTGTCCCTAAAAGCGTACATTCAAAATAACTGTTCAACCCCCTTCAATTCAATCAACTGCACCCCAAAGTTCATTCTGGATCTTCTTGATGTAGTGTAGGTTTTGCAGGCATCTTTCTGCAAACAGTTCATTCTCTGGATTCAAGGAGTTAGCAAGCTTCTTTCCCTGAAAATTAATTTTCTTGAACAAAATTTTTTAATTTTGGATTTTTATGAAAATGCAACCCCCCCCCCAGAGGGTGTTGACCAACACCCAGATCAGCTCAGGATACATGGTTGAGTTAGGGGGTATATGAGTCAATTAATCAAAACAAAAAAACATAAAAAGAAAAACAAATTGAAGAAAAACTAAACTTTGGGAGAAAGAAAAATTCAAAATAAGAATCAATATATCAAGAATCTATGTATATAAAAATTTCTGAGTAAACAAGAATAAATTCATAACGGGTTCTTGTATTAGGGTCAATATATTTTCTGTCCCACAAGTCGATAGGACAAAATGCAGTAATATTGCACTTACCCATTGGCAGCCAGGACTACAGGAAGTTGCCATACCATAAGAGAGAAAAAAAGGACTTGATTTTTTTGTAAAACAGAAGTCAGGAGCACATGACTAGTTTTGCAAGATTTCTCAGGCAATATACAGGATGTACTGGTGAGTCTGAGAATAAGCAGGTCAGAGTGACCAGTTTTCAGAATATTTTTGAATTGATGAATCCAAAATAAGAAAACTTGGGGAATTTTTATGCTAACAGGTATTTTATAGCATTCTATACATCTTGATTCTCAGGCAGACAGACAGGCATTGAAAATGGTCCAAAGAATCTCAGTTAAGAAAGGCAGCAAGGAGAGAAGTAATTTAACTGAAATTCCCAGATAGCCTTTTATTAATTAGATTACAATCCTGGGGGAATTCACCTAAATTAAAATATGTGGATAAGAAGATAATGAAAAAATACTGTTGTCTGAAATGTCAGAATTCCCCTAGATAATGGTGATGTGTTTTGACCCAGGTTTGGGTCCTTAAAGGATAGAGTATGTCAATTGTTGAACCTTTATGTGAGTTCAAAGCATCAATGAGGAAGAATTGACTTATGCTGCCCTTTGGTTGCCAGAGGTGGAAACGTTTGTTTAAAAAAAAAAGAAAGAAAGAAAAAAGGGAGGTTTTAGAATCAAGGAATGAGGATGAGAATTTGTGGGATTCACTTGAAACTCTTCCTCCGCATATTCACCAGCTCTGGATCCTCTTCTCCCATCCCCACCTCCTCCTATTCCCCAGGCATTGGCACTCCTACCTGGGGAGAGTGTAGTCTCTTCACCTGTTCCTCAGGGACCCCTGTGATGAGAACTTAAACAGTCAGTGGAGGATCAGAAGAATATGCCCCTGGGGGGGGCAGGGTTAGTGAAGCAGTGCCCATTAAGGAAAGTCCCACTGAGACAGGGGGATCAGATTTATTAATGCTCCCCTGAATTGTTTTGAAGTTGGGAATTTCAAGAGAGAGATGAAAAAACTCCTGGAGGATCCAATGGGTTTAGATCAGGAGAATGTGAGAGATCTTAGGAGAATTATTATTCAGGGCATAAGAATAGCTGTAGTCAAGAACCTGAAAGAGGTATCAGTAGACAAACTTGGGAAAGATGAGACGCTCCCCCCTCCCCCATTTTTTAATCTGTTGAAAAATTTGATGAGCAGATAATCTGACACAGATGTGACTGACATAGTAGGGCAAGATTTCCTAAAGACCTATTTTGTTACCAACTCCTGGACAAATATTAGTAGGAAGCTCCAGAAAGTGGAAGACTGGGTGAGCATTGGATGAGCAATTATAACAAGCCCAAATGAAGGGATAGATTAGGAATGGAGCAATTCTTAGAAAGGATGGAACAGTAATTTAGGAAGGTCTCCATAGGACATGTGTCCCCTTTATGTTCAATAGCTGTGAAAAGGCAGGCCACTTGGGAAAGAGAACAATGGAGTCAGGGGCTTTTTGATGACTCCCACCCAGAGTCCTTGATAACATTGAAGGTGGGGAATCAGGAAGTAGAGGTTACCTTCCTGATAGGCAGGGGCACCACTAGGTCATCCCTTATTGTGCTGCTCCCAAGGGCTAAGCTTAGTGACAGGAAACTTATTGTGACTGGGGTAAAAAGAGAAAATTTTCCTTTTCCCATCACCCAAACAATAGTAGTGGAATGTGAGCTAGAGAAAATATCAGGACAGTTATAATTGGCAGAGAAAGAATCTCCAGGCCCCATAAATTGGGACTCAGAGGGAGAAGAGAAATTCTCAGAACTTAGAAAGGCTTTACAGTCAGCACCTGTGTTAGCTCTGCCTTCTTGGAATAGTCCTTTCCACCTGTTTGCTACAGGCTTGAGAAGGACAAAAGAGATCAGTGGCTTTTCTATCCAAAATTTTGAGTTCAGTGGCAAGAGACTGGCCAACTTGTATCCAAGCTGTGGCTGCTGCCACCACTTGGTGGAGGAAAGCAGAAAATTAACTTTTGGGGGAAGCTTAGTAGTTAGCATTCCCCACCAAGATCCATACTATTTTACAACAATGGGCTGATCAGTGACTCATGGACTCAAGGATCCTGAAACCTAGAGCATGCTGTTAAGTTTATTTAACTATTTGTTGTCTTGGCATCTGTATCTGTAACTGTGTTGTTGTATATGCAAGGTTGGGGGGTGTTGGGAAGAAAACCTCTATGTGATTGAGGAGTTAATTCTCTCTCCCCATGTTCTGAAGGAGGTTTGAAAGACAAGAGAGTGAATTAAGAGATTCAAAAAGGCACTTCTGTGTGAATTTTGAGTTTCTTAAACTCTAAGATAGCTCAACTAAGTGAAAATGGATTTTGTCCTATGCTGTATAGATGACAGAGGCAGGTAAAAGATCTGTTTGACACATTCCCTCTTTTCTCCTCTGCTTGCCACAAAAAGAGGGAAGGTGGAAGAACAGAAAAAAATGTTTTATCTCTCAATTGGATTTCCTAAATAGTGTTAATTTTAAAGTTAGAATATGTACATATGTGGTTTTGAAAAATCAAATCCTAATTTTGAAATGTACTTGTTGAACCATTCAAAATGTATGTGAAGATGATTCAGTACTGCAGAATTGTGAACAGGATGATTAAATAATTAAATTTTTTGGTTGTCATCTAAGGAAATTAATATTGAAAAAAGTTTGTTATAAGACTAGTAAGCAGCTAAACAGTAAACAGATGAGAAGCAAACTCATAATATTTGCTGGCTGCTTTAATGAAGTACAATGGTTCAATAACTTAGAGTATAAAAATTTATACTTTATACTTATTTTTTATAATTTATACTTATTTACCAGCTTTTTAGAAGAAAGAGGTGATCAAAGCACTAAGGTTTTATGTTCACAAGTGAAAATGCTACGAGTATTCGGAAATAAAAAGTTTCAAATTTGTAAATGTGACATGGAACATGTATCAGTAGTTTGGAGTACCGTTAAATCTGCTAAATGTGGCTAAGTGTTATATGGATTGCTGCTCAAATTTGTGCCTTTGGTCAAGAATTATTTCATTATTTCAAAGCAATCAAAGGGTGTAAATGCAATCTGCCTGTATTATGTTATTTTGTTTTATGAATTTGTACTATAAATTAAATTAATGTCTGAGGTGAATTGGATAAGACAATGCTAAAATATAGTATGTAAATAATACAATTGTTAAAAAGAATGATAATCTTGGCTCTTTTGAGCCACTAATTAGCAGGTAAAAGTAATGCCTGGTGGAGTGAAGTTTATTTGAATAATGATGGTGAAAAGAAAGTAGAAGAAGGTGAGAGGAATTTTGTATTAGAATATGAAAGAAACAGGTTGTTAAGAGGTTTTGATCTGAGTGTGGGACTTTTTAGTAAAGTCCATTGGGGAGGCATGTCATTATTTAAAGTTTCACATATGTAGAATATGTGAGGAGGGGAAGGCAAAACGAAGTTCTATCCTGCTTCCAGCAGAGGCTTTGAAGAGGAAACGAGGGTATGTTTTGAGACTAGCAAGTTAAGCAATTCTACAATTGTTTTCATTGGAATTCAAGAACTATCTCATTTCCCCACTATCAAAAATGAGGGGTGGCCCTGAGCCCTCTCAGAGAAGTAAATAAATTGTCATAGGTGGGGATAAAATCTTTTCAGTTAGATCTAATGTAGACTAATTAGACTAAAATAGGACTAAAAATAGTGGAAGAAAGAGTAAAGAATATTCAGAATTGGTATTTACTGTATGGGAAAATTAAGAAGAAAAACCTTTTAATTGTAAACTTATAGGGCTATAAGAAGCCATTAAAATAGGCAAAGTAAACAAAACAAAAAGCTTGTTTAGATCAGAATTATGAAATTGGATCACTGAGAAGATAAACTTCTCTGAGCTGTAATGGATAAAATTTGGCCATTTAAGATAAAAAGGCTCTTAGAATCTCAACTGATTTTATTGTGAGCTTGGAATTCAAATAGGACTATTTGATGGTTGATCCACCATTCAAGAGATCTACAAGGCATTCAGAGATAAATGAAAGTCCTCATAAGGAACTGGGAGAGACAATCTTAGCCTGAAGGAAAGATGAGATCCTTTGGTAAGGCCCACCAGATTCAGATGATCCCTGAGTGAAATAGTTATGGCATGAGCCTTTGACAGCTTTGGCCTGTCCATGATGTCTGTCAGTGTGTCCTCCGAAGGCATAGACCTAAAGGAACCAGTAAGGGCAGTTAAATCTTTTCCCTGCCTTTTACTTTTATGACAAATTCATATAATCAGAACAGAATGCAAATTGTAAAATGAAAATTTCCATTTCCCAAAAAAACAAGTAGATCAGTAACTGAAAGCTAAAAATTTATAAAGTACTAGCTAAATAGTGAGGTTTTTGTTCATTAATGATATGTATTATTGTCAAAGTCCTAGAAAAAGTTATTAAAAGGGAACCTCCGGTTTTAATTGACCATGATTGGAGCTTACATTTTAGGCTCAAGATTATGGCCTAGGATTTTCTGTATCATTTACAGAACCTGGGATAGAGAAATCTATGCGCAAAAGTGTTGTTACTTATGTGTTCATAAATATTATTGAAATCTGTCTTGTAAAAGATTTTAGCAGGAATATCTCGAGGATCTCTGCAAGCAACTTGGAGCAAAGAGAGCCACTTTCCTGAGAAGAGCCGTCTCTGACTCTCAGAAGATGATTTCTGAAGATGAAGTTTTTATTGGCTATGGGGGAATTACCAAGTGCAAGGAAGTCTAATGTTAATCAATGTAATTGCTATTGTACTGATTTTCTCTTTTAGACTGTTGGGAATATGTAGATAATTGTTACATACAAAATAGATGATAATGGGAAAGTGATAAAGGAGATTTTAACAACCCATGATATCTAGATTTAGAGAAGGAAACTGAGGCAAGTGAGAATAACATTTCTGAAATAAGAAAAGGGGGATTGAGCGAGATGGAATTAAGTGTATTATTCTCAGAAAGATATTTGGCTTGTAACCCCAATATTCCTGGGTCAGAGGCACCCCGTTTTTTAATCCAGACTAGGAAAGGGGGTGTGGAAACTATTTGTTGCTTTTATATCTAAAAGCCCTAAAGAAGCCAGAAAAAAAATGATTGATAACAAGGAACAAAGGGCCCCAATCCAAGGACAGTTGACAGTTCAGTTGCTCCTTTATCTCTTAAAAAGTGAAATGTATCCCCAATTGACAAATGATATAAAATGGGCAATTTTCAGATGAAGAAATCAAAACTATAAATAAATCACATGAAAAAGTGCTCTACATCTCTTATAATCAGAAAGATGCAAATCAAAACAACTCTGAGGTATCACCTCACACCTAGCAGATTGGCTAACATAACAGTTATGGAAAGTAATGAATGCTGGAGGGGATGTGGCAAAGTAGGGACATTAATTCATTGCTGGTGGAGTTGTGAATTGATCCAACCATTCTGGAGGGCAATTTGGAACTATGCCCAAAAGGCTTTAAAAGATTGCATGTCCTTTGATTCAGCTCTGCCATGACTCAGTTTGTATCCTAGAGATAAAAAAAAAAAGTCTGTACAAAAATATTTATAGCTGCGCTTTTTGTAGTGGCAAAAAAATTGGAAAACGAGGGGTTGTCCCTCAATTGGGGAATGGCTGAACAAACTGTGGTATATGATGGTGATGGAATATGATTGTGCTGTGTTAAACTGGAAAAAATACAGAACTATTAAATAGTTAAAAAAAAAACAAGTCTTTAATCAGGAGAGGGATTATCCTTAGTATAATCCTTAGGCGTCCACACTGAGTCATGCACTCAAAACCACACAGAGCTGAAGGACTCAGGCTACTCAGGGTAATGATTCCTGGGAGAAATCACTGCTCAAGATGATAGTTCCAAAGAACCAAGAACCATCAAAACTAAGAAATTTGTATACCTCTTGGGGAAGTGAAGACTGGAGTATAGTTGATTGGCTTTATAATGGCTACAAAGAAATGAGGAATTCTAGACAAGATCATCAGAGGCATCAGCCTTACAATGGACACAAAAGGGAAACATTCAGCCCAGGGCTAGTCCCGAGAAAGGACTTTGATACAGTAGGAGAATTTCTAGGACAAAAAAGAGTACTTTACATCTGATTGAATCTGCTAGTTCCACTTAAAGTACTTTAAGGTCTATTGTTAGTCTGGAACTCTGAGGGAGAAATCCTCCTGTGACATGGTCAAACTTGGGGTCCTCAGACCTCACACTGCTACCAATTTGGGGTTCTTTTAGATTCCACGTTGACAAGAGGAATGCTGAACTGGAGGATTTCTATATGAACTGGAAAGACCTCTATGAACTGATGCAGAGTGAAATGAGCAGAACCAGAAGACCATTGTACACACAAACTGAAACATTGAGGGACATCAAGTTTAATCAACTTTGATACTAATAGCAATTCAATGATCAAGAACAATTCTGTGGAACTTACGAAAAAGAATGATATCCACATTTAGAGAAAGAACCATGGGAGTAGAAATGCAGATGAAAAATATACTATTTATCACTTGATTGGATGGGTATAGGATTTGGGTTTGTGATTTTTAAAAGATTATTACAAATATGAATAATATAGAAATGGGTTTTGAGTAATAAGACATGTATAAACCAGTGAAACTGCTTGTCAGCTCCAGGAGCTGGGAGGGAAGATGGGAGGGAGAGAACATGAATCATGTAACCATAGGAAAAATATTCTTCAAAGAAATAATGGGGGAAAAAATACAGGAGAAAAAAACAAGGTGGGATGTGACTTTTCCTTTGTACTTTGCTGTTCTAAGTTAAAAAGCTCCTGTTCAAGAGCTTCCCCAACCAGAGCTGTGTGGAGAAAGAGAGGAAGTGGGAGAAGATGTAAAATTGAGATTTGAACTCTGGACTTCAATCCCCACAAGCCCTTGCTCCACTTCCCCAGAATGCTTTGTAATCTCACGCAATTCGGAGGTGGGACAAAATCGAGGAAGGATTTAAGCTGATGGCAAAGGCTTTTGGCCTCCTCTTTTGGACTTCTGTTTTGGAGCAGAGGCGTCTCTTCCATGATGTGAGGTTATTTTGTCTAGGCCTCTGGCCTAGGCACATGTTTCTTACTTGTATATTCTTTAATCCTTAATCCTTAATAAACCTCTAAAAAATATAATACTCCTTGCAGAGAGAAACTAATTTCTACCTGCCTCAGTCTCCCCAGTTTCCCTAAATTTTAATCTTTACAAAGATTTGCAATTAAGAGATTTATAGATTTATTGGAGATCTTTGCTTAATTTGGGGACACTTGTTAGGGCATTGCCCCTTTTCATGGAAAGACAATAAAACTGCTGCCATTTCAAGCCTACTTTCTGAATCAGATTCTTTTGTAAGTGGGGAATTCTGGAGCAATTGTTATCCCATCCCACTCAAGACTAATTCAGAAACCCTGATGCTGAGGGGACTGGTACTGGGTATCATTTTTCTCATTTTATTAAGGAGGTGTGTGGGATGGTGTCTCCAACAATGGGCCCCTCCAGGTAAATGAATACATAATCTCAGAATCAGGGAGCCAAAGTATAAGACAGACTTTATTGTACCTTTCTCAGAAAGGGGATATCCCGGACTTTGGATGCTTGAGGAATGCTGACACATAGAATTCAAATAAGATTTTTCTAATCACAAAAGAAACCTTCCTCCCTACCATCCTGCTAGATTCATCTTATCAAATTAATGATTTTCCTGGCTTAGTCTTGAGAGACTGTGAGGTGGGACTCAGAAAACAAGCAGTGTATGCACATGCAAGGGATGGAGTTGTAAAATATCCTTGGATGGGGAGCCTCTGTTCCTGTTGTATCTGAAGCCTGCCTCCATGTTCCTTGTTATCATTCTTCTTTCCTGGACTTGTTTCTGGACTGAACCCTGCCAGATAAGCCTCCCAAGCTCTTTGATATTTAGAACAGATAGGCCAGATATTTTATTGAAGCTTATTCTGAGGGGAAATACTAACTCTTGACTGGGGTCCAGAAAATATTGGGGTACAAACCCATTCTGAGAATACACTTATTTGGACTTCACACAGAGGGAACTGAAGGCTAAGGTAACTTGCCAGTGTGTGGAGTGAAATTGATGTGTTATTTTCAAAGCAACTTTTCACTAGCAGTATTGATATCTTTAAGTTACTAAATTTAAGACCACAGTAAGACATTAGTAAATTAGTCCCTTCAATTTAAGAGATTGTCATATTCCTAAAATCATAAAGGCCTTTTGGCCAGAGTGGGACAGAGAAATGGTTTTCTCTTAAGAAGTGTTTGGTGATATTTCTAAAATGCTTCTTCTTCTTCTTTTTTTTAATATTTTTTTTCTTTTACATTTGTAGACTAGAGGTGTTAGAAGTTAGTAGATGGTATCTCTCCCCTTTCCCCAGTTCTCCAAACCTGTTACTCTAAAAATCTCCTTTGAAATTCTAAAAGGCTTAGCCAAACCCTTTTCTGCCTTCCTCCCCAACAAATTTCTACAAGCCCTACAGCCAGTCTCAATTTGCATCCCAAAGGCTGTGAGAGACCAAAAAGTAGCTTTTCCAAGCAGAGAAAGTTTTATGATACACTCTCCCTACAGAATTAGCAACTTAGTGTCCCTCTTGGGCTTGACCTGTGTATCAGAAATTGTTCTCAGTTGTGTATTTTGTAAAAACACATCCCACCAAACCTTTTGACTGTCACTTTAAATAGTTTCTTGGTTCCAGGGGATGCTGGAAACCATAGGGGTGACAGGATGACAAGATAAGAGACAACAAATATAATACTATACAATTATGTCATTCGAACTAAGAATTGCACTTTATAAATTGATTTTTTTTTCTGTTCATGAGTATTGTCTTGAGCATTTATCTTGAGTGTCCCAACTCTTGTTTCATAAAGTCATATATGTTTAGTATTCCATTGAAGCCTCCTTTATTTTATTTTGGGTGCTCTAGGGATACAGTCCACAATTAGGGAACCCTGAAATCTACCCCAAACACCAGTGAACACATAGGTTTGACAGACGAAGAAATTGGTTTGGGAATCGAGTACTCTGACTTTAAATCCTAAAAGTACTCATCTTTCCCTATAGCCACCTTTAAAATCCGAATTTGGTGATCTTTCCTATTGAGGTTGTGATGCAAAGACAGGTAACCTGATCCTCTCCTTTCAGTGGGCTTAGTTATGTAATAATAGAGAATGAGAGTTCAATTTGCTTCTGGTTGTTTAACAGCTTCCAAAGGGAATCTGTGCACTTCTCCAGACTCCAACAGTCATAGAACCCAGCTTCCAACTGTCACATTCTTTGGTGATTATATAGCAGTCTGATGACATCAGTGGTTTGTATTTCTTTCACCCAGACTGTCTTGAGAGGTCTGGACATCTGCTCAATCCCAAGAATATAAAATTCAAGAATGTTCCCTCAGGTAGTGTAAGATCTTGAGTAGCCTAGCAAAAGGAAGAAGGGTAAAAGTGTCAGGAAACTTGGGCTCCATAGCCAAGCCTTAGCCCACAGCTGTGCCATGAACATATCTAAGGCAGTGAGTAAGTGGGTGAAACTGGAGGAATGAATGATGGGCCCCCCACCCCCTTTTGAAAAATAATCTGGATTCAGAAAACACAAGTGAAGAAGCATCAGGTTTATTTATTTGTCTTTCGAGAAAGGAGACATTCCCAGCTTTGGATGCTTAAAGAATACCAATGCATTGGATTCAAAAGATCACTTTATAGATTTTTTTTCATCACAAAAGAAACCTGGCCCCATCTCCCTCCTCCCTTCCTTTGGTTACAACTTGTAAAAAAGTTGTAATTTTCTTCCTGCCATCCTATTAGATTCTTGCTATCATGATTTTACAGATTGTACCCATAGGTGGCTAGGTTTGAGGAACAGTGATAAAGCAAAATGTACAAAAGGACATTTGACATCCTCAGAGACAAAAAGTTGCTAAACTGTGTTACAGTCTTTGCCTCTGTGATCCTACTTATCAATCATCCTTCCTGGACTCCTTGGAGCCCTTAGATAAAATGGTCACGAAAAGTAACAAAACATCCCCTCGTATTTCTTTGGTTGGGAGAAAGACTGTGCTTTAAACTGTGCTTCTTTACCATGCTTCTCCCCTGCCCTGAATATTGGGGTTACAAGCCAAATGTCATTATCCTGAGAAATGCACACTTAATTCCATCTCACTTATAATACTGAAGTTCCAGCAAAGAACAAGGACAGGTCCAAGTCCAACTGTTGAACATTCAAAATTGATCTATAGACTTAAATTATTCAAAAGGGTGATATGACAATTTAGCACTCTTGCAATGGTAATTTGAAGTGAACACCCGTGTGAAGAAAATTATTGAGGGGACTTTGATCATGTAGATAGAATTGAAACTCTGGTACTCCCTGTAGTTAGCAGGAAAAGTCAGCAAGCAGTTGAGATAGGGGATTATGAGGCAGGAGGCAGACTGGGCAGCCCCCTGGGTGGCCCAGGCAAAGTAGAAGGGGCAACAGTTGACTCACTAGGTTTGCCATGTGAGAGTCAGTGGATGGAGAGAAAGTTTGATAAACTGAGGCAAGACTGGATTTCTGTCTCTCGACTTCCATGTTGGTATTGACCAGGTGGCCCACATGGTGGAACAGCAAGCTAAATGGAGAAGCTAGATTAGGGTAAATCTTCCATAAAAGTTACGTACCTCCTCTCTCTCTTTCATCCTTCTCCTCTATTCCTTTCTGATGAATAAAATCCATGGCCAGTCTCTCCATTTTAACTATGACACACCCTTATTCCAGGCCACATGTACAAATTTGAGGCAGTTTAATACGAAAATAATTTCTACCTTTATCCTAGTGAATGGGATGTGGAATTGAGTGTGTAATTCTCAAAATAAAGTACTCAGATTACATCCCAATAGTCTCAAGTCAAAGCATCTAGTTTACCACCCCCAGCCCCACCAGAAATAAAATGTGTAAATTGGTCTGTTCTCAGCTTCAAGGATGTTTAGTTATTTTAGGGCCAGATTTTTTTTTTTTTACTTCAAGGGCATTGTCAGGGCTCAAGAAACAAGGAGAACAAGGTTACTCAGTCCAGCTGTAGCTGCAAGCTGCTCTTCACTCTTGAGAATTTAGGGTGATACTCTTACCCTCACCATGTGATAAGCTCATATATCTTACTATTTTGGGGATAGACTCTGTACCTATATTGTGAGTCTTGGCCCCCAGATGAGGGGCTAGACAGAGGAGGGAGGTGGGGGTCTCATATATAACTCATATATAACTCATATATACAGGCAAATTGCAGAATTTCCACCAGGGCATTTGCCTTCCTCATGAGGAAAAGAAATAAACTTCTGTCTTTTTCACTTTCATTTTCTGACTCCAGGTTTGTAATTGTAATTCAAGTGGGTGGTCATTTGTATCCCACTACCAGTGGGATGGTCTTAGAGCAAGTTCTTTCTGACCAGCAGGCAGGCTACCTATTTTCAATATTAAAAAGGCATTAGTTAATTGTCAATTTTAATTTACTAAGATGAAAACCATTCCTGTACATTTAAAAGTTTAATTCATTTAACCTTTTGTTCAATTTAAACCTCAATGTGTTAACAGCATGCTTTCCCATTACTAGATTGAATTCTAGAATTACTAGAATAGCAATGCTTAAAAAAACCCCATAATTCTACAAATGTAGACTCTGGGGAGTCTACACTCCCAGAGAGTGTAGTCTCTGAGAGACTCACTCTGAAACTTCCCTTAGCTCAACATGCTTGTTAATTAAGAATTAGGATGCTCTTTTTCAAAACCATATACACACATTCTAACTTGAAATAAACACCATTAGGAAATACATTTGAGAGATCAAACATCTCTTTCGGTCCTCTTTCCACCTTCCCTCTCTGTGGCTGGTAGAAAAGAAGGGGAAGATTCAAGCAGACCTTTTAACCTGCCTCTGTCTTTCCTAAAACAGAGGATAAAACCTTTTCACTTTGTTAAACTACCCTAGAATTTACGAAACTCACAGTTCCTATATGAGTGCCTTTTAAAACTCTTTAGCTCACTCTCTGGTCTTCCAAACATCCCCCGTATTCAGGAATGCAGGGAGGGAGAGACAGAGTTAACACATAAATAGCTTGGGGTGCACACAACCACCCAGATTTAGGGAGAGAGACAACAAACATTTAAATAAACTTTGCTTCCAAGGTTTTAGCAGTCCCAGGATCTCTTCCCCACAGACCATTCTAAGTCTGCTCATCTCTAATCCTCACACCCCGGCCTGAGGGAGCAGGAGAAGGGCTTGGGTTTTTTGTGTTTTGTTTGTTTTCACAATAATGGCCATTTGGTGGAACAACAGAAAAAATTGTTCTTTTCTTTTTACATATATTTTACAATCGGAGTCGGGTAAATTCTCCCCTTTCATTGCTGCCATAATAATTTTTTTGGTACTAAGCTTAGCTCCAGAGGCAGCACAATAAGGTAGGATCTGGCAACCCCGATATCTATCAGAAATGTGATTTCTCCCCCCTGATCCTTTCAGTCTTCCAATGCTGGGAGAGAGAAGACCTTCTGTTCTTTTAATTTCTCAGGGCAATTTTTCCTCAAGCGCCCGACTTCGCCACAGCTATAACAAGTGAGTGGGAAGCTCATGTTGTTCCCTGAGGTTAAGTTCCCACTTCTGGCAGCATAAGCACACTCTTCCTCACTTCGGGACTGCTTGTTATTAACATAAAGGTTCAGGAGCGGACATACCCAATCCTCCAAGGAGCCCTACCTGGGCCAAAGCACAGCATTTTTCTCAACAGTACTTGATCATTATCCTTATCCTTATGTTTTTCATTGGATACCTTTGGTAAATTTGTATTATTTCTCTTTTGAACTTTCCTGGCCTATTCCCAGATCTTTATCTGTGCCAAAATCAGGATGTCTAGAACCCTATCAAATTCCTTCTGGCTGGTTGCTCAAACCTGAGACTTCTCAGTTTCAAATGTCTTGCAGGGCAAATCTTAATTTCCCTTAGTCCTGGGCTCCTCAGCCCAACATATCTTGTGAATTAGATCCTAGTTTGCTCACCCTCAGACTAAGATGTCTTGCAAACTAGAAAAATCCCTAGCTCGCTCACCCCTGAGCTTCTCAGCCCAAAAGATCTCGCGATCTAACCAGGGTGGTCGAGAGCCACCGCCTGCTCTGCCCGCTGCTCCCCTGGATCTCTCGCACATGCGCAACTGTCGCCTTGCCTCTTTTCCAGCCACGTCCTTTGTGGATACCCCGAAACCATGCACGAGGGAGCTCCGCACTCGCCCCGTGTCTGTGAAGTGTCTCACACGCTTATATCCAGGGGGAACTCTCCAAAGATGAGGGCTTAGACCAAATTTTTCCTCCACCTGGGCCCATGCGCACACTTACATGATCTTCATTGACTCTTTTTTTGGTCTGAATCTTCTCTGCTCTTTACTCTTACCCTCTTATCCCTTTGGGCTTAGAAGCTAGCAGGAGAGGCAGCCAAAATCACAGGCAGATGCGTCCTGCACCCATTGAAGGAGGGAACTGAGCGCCTTTCTACAGTTCCAGGAATCCTGGATGAGCTCCCAATTGTGGGGAGGGGGGGTGGTAAATTGAGCAGAACTCAATTTCCCGGGTTAAGGGAGCAGATTGATTGGTCAGGGGAGATAGCACTTCTTGGATCTCTGAGCCCGAGGTGACTCCCAACTCCTCCAGGAATCCTTCAGTCACTGAGGATTTAAGACAAATCATTGAGAAAGAAATAGGATATCAGGAGACTAACGCCTGGTGGGAATGGGTCAGCTATACCGTTCAGCGTCCAGAAAAAAAGGAATAGCTCTGCCTGTACCACTAGCAGCCCTAGACGCCAGATGCCCTGTTGTTGTTCCCTTTCCTCTGGGACAGGATGAATACGAGGCCGAATTCCAGCGGATGGTTACCCTCTTGGGAGAGCTAAATCCAGAGGATGACTAAGACTAGTGGCACAAAAGGGAGCTCTGTTTGGAGGAGGATTCTGGAATCATGCTGCGGGGGCATCTCAGGGCACCTGAGTCAGGGCCCTGGTCCAAAGCGGGAACATGCCTGAGCCTGGAATGTGAGCGACTGGCCTGGATGTTCTCATCTAAGCATCTCTTCTCCAGCAGATCTCTGGTGGTCCCATGGGGGAACCACACTCAGACACGTCCCAAGGGACTGGCTTGGGCCTGCGCCTTGATACAATTGGCAATCCCCTTCACAATGATATATCTGAACCCAACAAAAGAGAAACACTTTGGTTTCTCCTGAAGGCTGCTTTGACCAATCAGTGTGCCTAGATGCAATAGGAGTGCCTAGAGGAGTCCTGGGCAAGTTTAAAGCGAGGTGCGAATCCCTTTTGGTGGTGCCATAAGCCAGAATCAAGGACATCCATTATACTCAGCAGAGGTTCCTAAAGTACCCCCGGGGACACAGTCAGGGGATGCTACCAGTCAATGGCACAGGAAAATAGATTCGTTTAGACATGATGTTAGCTAAGGAAGGTGGTGCCTGTGTCATGTCAGGAGGGAGTTGTTGTACCTACATTCCCAATAACACTGCCCTACTGGGGTCCGGGGCCAAAGCTCTCCAGGGACTAACTGCACTTTCAGAAGAATTAAGCAGAAACTCGGGGGTGGATACTAGTTCCTGGGTCGGCTGGTGGGATTTGTTTTTCCCAGGCCCCTGGACTTATTTATACCCATATTTGAAGTCCTGGGCATTATTCTGGTACTTTCCTGTTTGCCTCCCTGTCTTATAGCTCTCATTCAGAGAACTTTAGAAAAAATATATATTATCTTCTAGACCTTCCCTGCCCTGCTGAATAATTCTGAGGATGATGATCCTGAGGAAACAAAAGACCTGAGATTTAGAAGATATAAAAAATAGAAATAATATATTTTATTAAAATTAATAATATAAATAAATAATAAATAATACAAATAAAGAAAACTTTGATTTGGAGAAGGGAGCTGAAGCAATCCTCCCACAATGGAGTCAGAAATCACACAACTAATAACTGGGATTGAGTGGGATGGATGTGTGTTTCTTAAATAAAAACATTTGACCTGTCTAAATAGGTCCATTTAAGATCCATCCGGATGGCAGCCTGCTTTAAATCTCCAAGGTTTTGGTTGACCATTTACCTAAAGGCCCCAGGACAAGCCTGGGAGAATGATAAGAAACAAAAACCCCAGTTCAAGGACAATAAACAATTCAGTGACTTCCTTTTCTCTTAAGAATGTTAAAGGAAAGTTAAATGTAACTCTTCCTTTGGGTACTTTGGTACCTCATCCGTCTTTGAACCTTAGAACTCAAGCTTTGCGGTTTGTGAGTCAGGGGCCCATGGGGAGAACCTGACAGGTCAAAGGGAGATCTTGCAATAGGGGCCTCATATAGTACCTTTCTGGGCCTGGCCAATTCACATCCCTGAGCCCAAAGCTGGAGTGCCTCTTTTCATGAAAGGAATAAACAATTGCTTTTCTTCACTCTTATTCTCTGGCTCCCGTTTTTGTTCAAGTGAGTGGGACATTCCTTCTCTTAATACTTTGGAAACCATTTTTTTGATGTTGATGGATTTTCATACTTCAACACTTGTAATTTACATGAACCTGAAAAATGAAGATCACATGAAGGCACAGAGCAAATTAGAATTAAAAAAAAATCCTAAAATCAAATCTATCTTGACTTTTTAAAAGCACTCCCTATAATCATTTGAATATTTTGGCATTCAGAAGCCATCACATCATGACAATCTGATATTATAAATTATAAGTGTTGTGCATTGAAAACTATCTTCACATGTAACTTGTAATAGTTTGTAGTATATGAGAAGCATTGTAAGGCTAGGATTCAAGAAGACCCAAATTTAAACCCCTTCTCTCATGTATGTTGATCTTGTGATCCTGGATAGATCACTTATCCATTCAGACTTCTTTGGGCAAAATGAGTTTCCTCATCTAGGAATTCCTTATACGAATGAAATGATAGGTCCATTCCTGGTCCCTCTATGGTTTCTAAGGAAACAAAAGGATACATGTAAATAAAAGAGTTTAGTTTTATAAATGTCATCAATGTTAATATTCAGATTTTCCTTCCCCAAATAATTCAGGAATAGAAAAATTCTAGAGTTCTTGTTTACTCTTCTCACTTTGCACTCTCAGAACTTCCCATATCACTCCCTAGCATTCTCTTTCCTCAACTGATCCCCAAATTTCTCTCTTTAATTTCCTCCAAAGGATTCCAATTTTGAATTTACAGTTGACTGAGGGACATTTGCACCAAATTATCCTGATGGTAGTTCACATACAAAATAACTAATTGAACATATTCTTTCTCCCCAAACAAGTAAGATTTTTGATTTCTCTAATTGATAGAGTACCTCCACCTATTCTGTCCTGACTTCATAATGATTAATACTATTTCAGTCAATTATTAATACTAGTAATGATTAAAACTATTTTTGTCAACATGCCCCCTTAATTTATCCTTCCTTTCCCCCTGACTTCTTTAGGATAGATATTACTTCCCACTTAAGAAAATTTCAAGTCTAAGTAGGTTCTTCTGGTGATAGGCTTTTCATATCTAAACTATAAGAGGCCACCAAGTCTTCAGAAAATCTAAGGACCTTCTGAAAGGTTTTGATCATTACTCTTCTAACACAAAGTGCTTTTACTAAATCATGCCATCAATCCTTATTTTGGCATTCATTGCCAAATACAAATACAAAAAAGTATAGCTTAGTCTAATTTCTTCTTAAAGTTCTTTGCAATTTTATCTCATATGGTCCTTACAACATAACACATGAAATAATTTCTTTCTTTATATTATGTTACATATAGCCAGGTTTCTATGTGGATAGAGTAGAGAGAATTGATAGAACGGATAAAATGTTAGGCCTGGAGTCAGGAAGACTCATCTTACTGAGTTCAAATCTGGACTCAGACATTTACTATCTGTGGGACTAGCAAATCATTTAACACTGTTTGTTTGCCTCATGTCCCGAATCCATCAAATGAACAAAATGAATTTCCTTCAAATAAAGGAATGGCAAACCACTTCAGTATCTTTGCCAAAAAACAAAAAGCAAAAAATGAAACAAAACAAAAACCAAAAAAAGGGCTATAAAGAGTTTGACATGACTGAAAAATGACTAAACAACAACAGGGAAGGTGCTGACCTTTTTAGGTAGATGGAGTTCCTTCATTTAGCAATTCCTTAAGCTAATGAAAATAAAGATCCATTCCCTATCTCTGATTCCTCAGGAAATAGATTTTTAAAAAAATCATATTTAGCTTTGTAAATATCAATGCTAACATTCAGATTTTTGTTACCAAAACAGCGCATGAATAGAAAATTCTAGATTTCTGTTCTAAATGCTGAAATAAACAGATTTTATTTACATTTTTTAAAAATGGAGATGGACATGATGTTCTCTCAAGTCTTTTCCAGTTTTTAATCCTCTGATCTAGAATGGCAGGACGTGATGAGAAACAGGAGGACTATAAACACTGGAGGAGCCTTCTCAGAAACTTATACTTAATTAACAAAGAGACAACAAGTATAAAGTAAGCCTGGTGCAGTAAATATCAAGAAGACATTGAAAACATTGGTTCTCTTTGTGGGTAAGGGGGAAGGTCAAATTTTATGGATCTCTGGGCCTCATCTATATGGCACCAGATACTAAGAACTACTTGACAGAAGGAAATGCAAATGGACATGGTGTAGGTATCTGGAACTGTGCTGTATATAAGAGCATAAGGCATTATAGATTACTGGACAAGGAAAAAGTCATAAGGAGGTATCTATTCAATCTGTTGTTTACAGTGACTGGGAAAGTAAGAAGCCATACACATACTGATTTCTCACTTTCACACTCTTCCAAGATTCCAAATGCATTTAAGATTTGCAAAGTGTTTAGCACAAAATCTGGTCTTTAAAAAATGCTTATTCTCTCGCCCCTTTTATATTTAAAAAAACATAAGGTTAATTATAGCCACTGTTCCTTCCTCACCATTATTTCTTTTCTACTACATATATAGAATAAAGAATTGGGTTAATCTCAGCAATGAAGACCCTTTAAGAGAAATGTCTCTACAAATAGCAGTCATAAAAAGTTTAACAAAGACTTTTTGCTTGTTATATAGCCTCAAACAGAAAAGCACCCTAAAATACATGGGATCTCTCATGGAATCCAACTTGATGTAAAAATCTAGATTTGTTGTCTTTCCCATCAGTATATAAAATTCCTGAGAGGATGGCCTGTCTTTTTTTTTTTCCTTTCTCTCCTAATCGTATCCCCTACACTTTGGTTTACTGTTTTGTACTTAGTAAGAGCATTAAAAAAGTGCCTTTATTCATTTGCTCTTATCTCTTTTTCTTCTTTCCTTCCATTTATTCTTTTCTCTACTGAAAAAATTAGAATTTTAATTTTATATTTTTTAGTTGTTTCTGAGCAGATGAATCATTTGTACATAGAATGATTTCCTTGAAACACTGAAACTGAAGACAGTATATGGGATACCACATTAGACCAGAGCAGACTCTAGTGTTTGACTGCTGGTATTTTGGCAAATGTACACAAACTGCTGAGGTTAATATGTAGTTAAATGTTCAAGTAGATATCATTTATTTACCATCTAAATGCACTCCAGAAACTTTTGTTTCTGGGGCCCTGTGTTTTTCATTGGATGGGTTGAGATCCAGAAAAATCATTTAGAAGAAGGCCAAAGAGACTTTGCCCCAGAAATTTTGAGGGCTTAAATATTTAATACATGCATACTTTTTAAGTTAAATAAGATCATATTTAGAGCTAGAAGAGATTTTGGAGGCCACTGAGAAACTTTTATCTTATCGATAAGGAAATTGAGGCACAGAGTGGTTAATTGACTTGTCCAGGGTCACATAACTATTAAATTCTTGGGGTGAGATTTGAACCCAGGTCTTTTTTTACTCTAAGTTCATTGCTGATGCCACAGTATGGGAAAAGAAGATTTGATTCTGAAGGTCTAAAGAGGAAGCTATCATTGGCCTCTCTAATACTGAACAATAGTAGGTAGGATAAGTCCTACTAAACTATCAGTTCTTGATTTCTTCTCTTCTCTCTGTTTTGGACAATTTAATTAGACTAGGTAAACCTTCATAAGCTCCAAGTTCCCTTGTTCTGGTCACCTTTTACCACCTGGCTATATTTCGGTCTAGCTCCAGATTTCACCCAATCTTGCATTATGTTAAGATCAGGCATTTGTTGTCCTTGACAATGGGTATTTTGGCATTGATCTACATTTCTATTTTGATAATAATAATAATTATTCCACCTATTATTATTCCAGTTATTGCTCTAGTTATTATTGTTATTATATTGCCTATTGTATCCACCATTTCTATGAATTTCTCTCCTAAATTGATTTCTAAATCTACAGACTCTATAAAAATGCCCAATTCTGTCACATAAGAAACATCTTCTGGGACCTGATCTTCTCTCATTAGACCTATAGGTGTTATTCCTTGGCTGCATAGATCTTATTTCCATATATATGCAATGTTGTTTTTTTTTTATTAAGGGAGGATTATACTAGTATTATTTTTTCCTCCAGCAGTCCCAGAGAGGCCTCTGTGATGGTTAGAAATTTAGAAAGGACTCTTCAGGCCATGGAACAGACTGCATAAATGTCAAGGCTGGTTTGAGGGTACATGATGACTATGTGTGCGAGGCACCAAAACTGTTTGGAACTAGTCTGGGTTTCAGGCAGTATCAGATTGGTAATTTTCTATCGAGTGAAAGGGAGAGATATGGGAGATATAGGAAACACTAAAGAGGAGATTTTAGGTGAAGATGAATACAATGATAGTGAAATGGGTCAGTGAAAAACAACATTTTATGCCATTTAAATTCATGAAGTCAAAGATGCCAATGTAGATCCAATGCCTAACAAAAAAGAAAGATTCACCAGTTATTTATCCTTCCTAGTTAACATAGGCTCCAATTTTCCAAGGAACAGCATATATAGTTCTTCTTGTCTATCAGTAGACTGATAACAAATGTTGCTTGAAGAAGGTTAGGAACTTGGGCTGAAGCTAAAAATTCAGGTGTTTTGCACTTAACTCCAATATCACAATTCTAGTCTTTAAAAGAATTCATGGAATGGACAAATAGTTGATTAGAACCAACTGAAAATTTAATATTTGATATAGATTTAAGGCAGGATTGTTACTATTCAATATGGCCATATTGCCCATGGGACACCATTTCTAAGTACCACTATTACTACCCATGACCTCAGGACTGACCAGAACCCTAGAAATGGGTCAGGCAACTATGATATAGGTGAAATTTTGTTTAATTGTAATATTAGAAAAAAGAGGGCAATCTAGAAGGGAAAGAGGTAAGGAAACTACCTAGCCTACCCTAAATGCTAATCTGATGAAATGAAGCTCACTCCCCTACAGAGTTCCAATCTCCACATGGGAATCCTAGTCACTCACTTGCAAGTCAGGCAGGATCCAGGCAATGTCCCAATGCAGAAAGACCCTCGTGAGCTAAACCCACTGAGGCAGCAGTGAACCCAACAAGAAAGTCCCTAACTCCAAGAAGCTCCAAAGTTGAAAGCTGAAGTCCTAAGGCTAAAAGGCTCAAAGCTCCAAGTGAAGTCAAAGTTCAAAAGCCCCAAGGAGCCATCCTCCAAAGAAGAAATCCAAAGGAGAAGATCCAAGGAGTAGAGACTCCAAAGAAGAACTTCAAAGGAGAAGCCTCATGGAAAAGTCTCTTGGATAGGAAGTTCAGTACTTTTTAATAGTCCCTTTTCCATGTCCCTTCCTGTCCTTTCCTCACTTTACAGGAACCAATCCCAGTCTTTCAATTTGCCTAGCAGTGCCCGGGATGGGGGGGGGGCAGTGGCCTCTGGTCTTGTCACCCACTCTAGCAAGTAACTTGTGAACTCTCATACTTAGTGACTGGTAAGGTACTAAGTAGGGGTACATATGTTTTTGATTGATTAACTTAAAAATCACTGATTGATAGACAAAGAGAGTTTGATTCACTCTTCACAATACTTTATTAGCTGAAATCTCCGGTCTGGTACCATATCCCTAGACTCATTCCTGCTATTGATATCTGAGGGAATTATTTTCTCTCTGTTCCAGGTCACAGTCATCTCGGGCAAACATGCTATATTTTAGAACTCAATGATTTTGTTCTCAGTTACTATTTGTAAATGTAGAATGTAAACTACTAGTTTACATTGGAGAGTCAGGCCTTTAGCCCCCCATTCCTGGTGAAAGTTGTAACTATCAGGAAGATCACAGCTAGAATTCTGCTGGCCTTCTTGGTCCAAGATTTTATGAGAATATAAGTGATCATTTTTCCCAGTCTTGTTTAAAGTTCTTAGTAGTCAGTAGCCCTGTGCTCTGTGTTGGTAGTTCTGAGCAGGCAAAAGTTGACTGGGATCAGGATGAGATATACGAAGGGATCCTCAATAGGATTGATCTTCTCTTGGGGCCAAGAAATGGCGAAGGAAAGGTCTTGACCAATCTATGTTTATCAGCGAAAGGAATATATTCCTTGAGTCATCAAAGACTGCCCTCAGATTCCAATTTCATGAAATCACAGAGTAATTTCCTTTTGGTTCCCTATAAACCCAAAGCATGGGAGACTCTGAATTGACCCCTGAAAGAGGAGAGGCAGAAGGAAGGAAGGAAGGTTCTATAATGGGAAGGTTCTATAATGGAATGATTTAATACAAAGGACTCAGTAATCTAGATGAATGATCCTGATATTGTTCTAAGCTAAAATGGCTTCATTTTATAGCTGAATTGGTGCCTAGAAATTCTCTAGCTAAAAGAGCAAACAAAAAAATCCCAAAACAAGCAAGTGCCTCACATATCTCTAAATAGAATCAATAGTGTTTTATGCCTTTGAGACTTGAGGTTATCATGCAGGGAGGTGAGACTACATTGGGCAGGGAGAAGGAGAGGGAAAATCATATTTGTCTGACTTGTCTCTAGGGATCTGATTAACACCTAGAAATGTTGCTACACCTAACACAAATAATCCTGCCTTAGAATATCAAATGCTAAATTGCTGAATGAAAAAAAAACAGCATTAATTAATCCCAGCTCCAAAAGGTGAATTTAGCAGTTTTATTTTTATTTACATTTCATAAAAATGTTGTAGGTGATTTCATCCACACATTTTGTAATTCTTTAAAGATTACAAACCAGAAAGTGCAAGATTGAGTTCCATCAGGATTCTGTAAGATTTAAATTAATGTCCCAAAGTCCAAGTATTATATTTTATAAAGTTTATTAATAATCACTTGAAGTAAAGGGAATAAAAACCTAATTGTCAGACAAAAATTAAGACCACTTGAGTTAGTTCTCTCACCTCTCCCAAAAAGCCGGCTTTAGACAGACGCGAGCACAAGAAGAGAGAAAGAGAGGCAGTGCTACATAAAACTTATATCCTCCCTACATTAGCACATGATGTGAAAAGGAAAGTGGGGTGCTGGGAATTATAGTTCTAGGGTTCAAATTGTAATTACAACCCCCCCTCCCGTGATTCCCATGGGAAACAAGTATGTCTTCCAGATTTACATATCTAGTTTCCCCATAGAATAGGAACACATAACCAACTTATATCTCTAAAGATCTTCAACTAAAGTTACATACAATATTACATTTCCTATGGAGAAATTACAATAATTTGGGGATAAGAGGAAAATAAAAGAGAAATAGAACAAAACCAATGTTTGCTAGGTGCATTGACAAAAAGCCCAATTAGGGGTCAGTCCCCTTTGACATAAGAGTTTACATTCAAAATAAATGCATTCAATCCCCCACAGTTCAATTTCACTACATCCCAAAATTCATTCTGGATTCTTTGATGCAGAGTGAGGTTTCTGCAGGCATCTCCATGATGCCTTCTCCAAACATTTCACTTAATTGATTTGGGGAGGTAGCAAGTTTCTTATCCTAAAATTACTCCCAAACAAGAAAAAATGTTATAAATCTAGAATTAAATGGCAATTATACAATTCCCCCTGAGGAGGGTGTTGACAAAGACACAGATCACCCAGGGATACATGGCTAAGTAATGTGGTATGTGGATCAATTGTTAAAAGGAAGTAAAAAAAAACATTAAAAATAAAACAAATAGAAGAAAAAAGTAAAAATTAAATAGTATATAAAAATTCTGTGTAAATAAGTCCATAACAGGTCCTACAATCGTGGCTCAATAAAGTGAAATATGTCCCACAAGTCTGTAGGACCATTACAGCAATATTCACTTACCTGATCAGCAGTCAGGACTACAGAATATTACCAAACTATGAAAGGCAGAAAAGGAACTAGATTTTTGCAGCAAACAGGAAATAGCATTCCCTGGCCTGATTTATAACTTTGCTCTCAGGGATAGGGGAGCCAAGATGGCAGCTAGACTGAGGTACTTTGTCTGAATCTGGCATGGGCAAATCCTGCATCTGACATTGTCAAACAGCTGCTTCCTCAAACCCCAAAACAAGTCCTCTGTCTTGGTACAGATTCTCATCAATCCCACCAGGATTGGTTGGTCTCCTTGACCTTGTGCTTCTTGGCACTGTATAATGGCTCTTTTGTGATCCATTCTCCTGGAATCAGACACAATCATTAATCAAAGTCCTATAATATTTAACAATTAATGGCAGGTTTCCATTGTCTAAAGCTTTTGGGTATGCATTCATAATGGGCTAATGGATATCATAAATTTATATTAGTACAAAATAAAAAAATTAATACTGGTAACATATATTTCAAGAACAAAAAATGAGAGAAAAAAGAAAACAAATACTCTATTGTACGTAAAAGGAAAACAATAAATTTTTTAAAATTAATTTATTTAGTCAATTTAAAACATTATTCCTTGGTTATAATAATCACATTATTTCCCTCCCTCCACTCCACCCACCTTTCCCGCAGCCGACGTGCAATTTCATTGGGTATTGTGCCCTTGATCAGAACCTATTTCCATGTTGTTGGTGCTTGCATTAGGATGTTCATTTAGAGTCTACCTCCCCAGCCATATCCCCTTGACCCATGTATTCAAGCAGTTTTTCTGCTCCCACAGTTTTTCCTCTGAATGTGGATAGTGTTTTTTCTCCTAGATTCCTCCAAATTGTTCAGGATCACTGCATTGCCCCTAATGGAGAAGTCCATTACATTTGATTGTACCACAGTGTACCAGTCTCTGTGTAAATTGTTCTCCTGGTTCTGCTACTCTCACTCTGCATCAATTCCGGGAGGTTGTTCCAGTCCCCATGGAATTTCCTCCACTTTATTATTCCTTTGAGCACAATAGTATTCCATCACCAATTTGTTCAGCCATTGCCCAATTGAAGGGCATCCCCTCATTTTCAATTTTTTGCCACCACAAATAGCACAGCTATGAATATTTTTGTACAAGTCTTTTTCCTTATTATCTCTTTGGGGTACAAACTCAGCAGTGCTATGGCTGGATCAAAGGGCAGTCAGTCTTTAATTGCTCTTTGGGCATAGTTCCAAATTACCCTCCAGAATGGTTGGATCAATTCACAACTCCACCAGCAGTGCATTAATGTCCCCACTTTGCCATATCCCCTCCAGCATTCATTGCTTCCCTTTGCTGTCATGTTAGCCAATCTGCTAGGTATGAGGTGATACCTCAGAGAATGATTTGCATCTCTCTGATTATAAGAGATTTGAAACACTTTTTCATGTGCTTATTAATAGTTTTGATTACTTTAACTGAAAATTGCCTATTCATGTCCCTTGCCCATTTGTCAATTGGAGAATGGCTTGATTTTTTGTAAAATTGGTTTAGTTTTTTATAAATTTGAGTAATTAGACCTTTGTCAGAAGTCTTTGTTATGAAGATTATTTCCCGATTTGTTGATTCCCTTCTAATATTGGATACATTAGTTTTATTTATTTGTACAAAACCTTTTTAATTTGATGTAATCAAAATTATTGATTTTATATTTTGTGATTTTTTTCTAGCCCGTGCTTGGTTTTAAAGTATTTCCTTTCCCAAAGATCTGACATGTATACTAGTCTGTGTTCACCTAATTTGCTTATAGTTTCCTTCTTTTTATTTAGATAATTCACCCATTCTGAGTTTATCTTGGTGTAGGGTATGAGATGTTGATCCAAACCTAATCTCTCCCATGCTGTTTTCCAAATTTCCCAGCAGTTTTTATCAAATAGTGGATTTTGGTACTAAAAGCTGGGATCTTTGGGCTTATCACAGACTGTCTTGCTGAGGTCACTTACCCCAAGTCTATTCCACTGATGCTCCTTTCTGTCTCTTAGCCAGTACCAAATTATTTTGATGACCACTACTTTATAATATAGTTTGAGATCTGGGACTGCAAGGCCTCCTTCCCTTGAATTTTTTTTTATGATTTCCCTGGATATCCTTGATCTTCTGTGCTTCCAAATGAACTTTGCTATGTTTTTTTCTAATGCAATAAAAAAGTTTTTTTTTGGTACTTCAATGGGTATGGCACTAAATAAATAAATTATTTTGGGTAGGATTGTAATTTTAAAACAATAAAATTAAAAAAATAAAAATATAGTTCAAATTACATGAAAAAGTGTCAGCCAAGTAAAGGTGCAATACAAAGATTTCTCACCCCAAAATGAGATCCATTTCCTTTTTAACTCGGCCATGATCCACAGTGTGAGTGCAAATGATTTTTACCAAGTAACAGCTTTTTAAAGCAGTAGTTTAACAGGTAATGCACAATCAAAGAAGTACCAAAATCCCCCAAAACACAAGAGTCCATTTAATGACAATAGCAAACAAACCAGCTATCATTAGGATTCACACCAGTCTGTATATACTTGCTGTGTGACATTAAAAAAACAAACAAACTTTAAAGCTCATGGATACTTGTCATAAGTTCTCCAGATCTAGCCAATCTTTCAACCTTGGCTGAGGTATTTTTAGCAAAGTCTCTTACTGCTTCTATTCCAAAACATGACTGGAGAGCCCAGAAAAAACCTCTGTACTACTGAGGAAAACTTTTTGGGTCTAAAACATCACCAAGAATCTAGATCATTCTGGTGGAAGGGTAGAGTAAGCTGAAGAGTTACACATATATAAATCATCCAGAAGCCACTAGGCTCCTGGGAAATACTCCCTCTTGGGAGCCACCCAGAGGTACCATGCCTCCTAGGAAAATCTTCCCACTTCCCAGATGAGATTGTAACAGCTGTAAAAGGCATGTCTTTATATTTCATCCATTTCATTTTTATAAATGCAGATGTGAGAACAGTACTATAGCACTTCACTTCAACTACTAATGGACCCTTTATCTCTTGTTACAAACAACTCAAAGGCAGGCAAATGATAGATGTAGTGGTGCTACTAGATACCTGAAAATCAATTCTGAAGACCCCTTAAAACCAATTTAAAATTTTAGGTCATTAAATTCTCAAAAGGTGGAAAACAGTTTGATGGAGTCCATTCATCATTAACTATGTGACAATTAACAAAGACAAAAGGGCACAAAATGCCATTGAGGCATAACATGTAATTTTGATGGATCTGGTAGTAAACCCAGCATCCACAAGGACCTATAGTTTTTGCCACAGAAAAGGGTTTGTTCAGGTTGACTATGGGCTTTTACAATGGTATTTTCTACAGTCCAATCATATTGTAAAGTACAAATAAAGACAATATAACAACACATATAGCTAAATGACCAAAACACAGTAGCTGAAAATGACATAGTATAACAGAATAGTATAGATTAGATTAATATGTGAACTTAAAAAAATTAAATCTTAAAAGCAAACAATCAGCAAATACAATATATTTGACAAGATACAGGCACTGAATTCAAGAGTCCTTTTCTTCAATTCCAATAGCTGTGTTACAGAGACTTCACTATTTGGAGGGGAGCAAACTGAAATAGTTAACATCAATAAAACAATGGAGTCTGAAAAGGCTTAAAAATTCACCTCCAGACTCTTTAAGGTTCCTTCCCCTCCCCAGTATCATCATCCATCTAGATTCCTTTGGTCACACTTCTGGATTTCCCCACACCCACACTGGGCATAGTATGGATGAACACTAGATTGGATATGTTGCAGAGACTGGGCAGGCCAAAATGGCAAGAGGGTGTAGGGAAATGAATCTCCCCTGGGAATCTCAGGATTACTCAAGCTACATGCAAGGACAAGTGCACTCAGGAATGGTAGTAAGAAAACACACCCCAAAACTTTGACCTGTGCAAGCTCTGTAATGCTCTCCAGGAATGGGAGCTATTTGAGATAGGCAGGAAACTGGCCCCTGCTTGCAATTGTACTTATTAAGTTGGTTGCAAATCTACTTCCTGTCTGTAGGTGGCGCTAGCATTGTATGTACTGGCTAGGAGTAAAGGAAAGAGGTTTGGAAGAGTAACCTTCCTTCCCCTCTCCCCAGGGGTAAAAATGCCAGGGAACACGTGTTACCCAGTGGTAGTGCTGGGGTACTAGCTGAGGGGTGCCTAGACCCTGGTTCTTTAGACATGTGGGGGTTTAGGAAAGGCCTTAAAGAGAGAGAAAATTTTAGTAGTAAGATAAGGCTAAACTTTCTCAATTTAGCACAATAATTAATACCTTCTAATAACAACAACAACAAAACTGAACTGAAATTATTAACTTCCTCCAACACTCTGGGATTCTGGCCTGTGGGATGGCAGCTGGGGGAGGGGGACTCAGGGTTGCTTTCCCCAGGTGAAAGGAGTCAGGAGGGTTACATACTAATTGTTGCCTAAAAGAAACACTCAGACTTCCAAGGCAGCAGCAAGCACTCAGCTGTTAGCAATGTAAGGGAAAGGGGGAGGGGGTTTATTCTTTACCAGCCCCATGGAAAGTGGCTTGCAAGGACCCCAAGTTAGTGTCTGGTCAAATGTGGGAGGCAGCAAGAGCAACTGCAGCAGCCAGAGGAGCAGGAGTAGCAACAGCAATAGCAACAGCAGGCGGCAGAGGCTTTAAAAACTAACCTGTCTTTTTATCTATTTAAAAAAAATTGTTCTAGCAACTGTATAAAATTATGGTTGAGACTGAAAATCTAAATTTAAGTGGTCGCCAGGGGAAATCCCAAATAATAAAATACCCAAGTCATCTGGAATTTTTTATGGTGATTTAATTGATAGTGGAGGAGATTAAGGAGAAGGAAGGAGGAGTAGGTTTTTTCTCTCCCTCCCCCCCCCCCACCTGGCTAGTATCAGGTGGGGAGATCAGGAGATAAAGAAGTAAGGTTTTGGAGTATGAAGGAGGAAGAGTCAGCTGGAACTCCAGAAAAAAAGGGCTAAACCCAGATGCCCGAACCTGAATCAGCTCAAGGCAAACTCACCACCACCACTCCAAGATGTCAAAATGCCTAGCACATTGCCAGCCAGAGTCACCTCTCCAAGGAAAGATGAAGAGACCGGAAGTGACGTGCCTTATATAGACGGTTTTACATCACTTTTCTGCATCTCATTTTTACCAATGATTGCTTAGCTTGACTTGGGACTACCCAGGGTTCTGTCCGCTTTTTCTGCACGTCTGTTGCCTTTTTCTCAGATACTTAATCTTTGAGTTTTGCGTAGACCTTCCTAATATTGTTAAAATAAGGAGGGTGGGGAAAATGTGGACTTCCCAAGACCTGATTCTGTTATTCCAAGTATCTCTATTGTTATTGATCAGGAAATAGGTAAATCAAATCTTCTAAAAAACTGTCTGATTAGGGTGGAATAGTTTTAAAATTCACACAACATAGAGAGGAGCAAGGGTTCTAAACTCCAGACTTCTGGTCACCATAAATTAATGTCCAAAACTCCAAATATATTTAATAAAGTTTATTAATAATCACTTGAAGTTAAGGGAATAAAAACCTAATTATCTAATAAAAAATAAGACCATGTGAGTAAGTTCTCTTGCTTCTCCCCAAAAGCCTACTTCATTCAGCTGTGATCACAAGAAGAGAGGAGGTGCTACACAAAACTTATATCCTCCCTATGTCAGCACGTAATATGAGAAGGAAAGTGGGATACTGGGAATTGAAGTCCAGGGAAGCAAGGTCTAATTCCACTATTCTTACCTTTTTTTCCCCATAGTATGGATTCAGCTAGTTTTCTCGATGACTACTTCTAAACCCAGGGCAGCATACGCCAATGCTTGTTTTCAGGATTACCTTTTCATTTAGGTTCTGGCCATGCTGGATGTCCTGGAGTTGAAGCCTTATTACTTACCTTGGTTGAACCTAGTTATTGGGAGGGCTCCTTGCCCCAGTACCAGAATTTCCACATAAAACCCTTGATGTCCAAACTACTTAATGAGGAGGGATGCTATCTAGGATCTCTCTATATAATTACTGTTTTTCTTTTGCTTCTAGGTACTTTGATCATTACATTCTATGTTCCTGATGAGTGGAATACCTAGACATGTCTGGAAAGAGAAAATTTCCTTTGTAACTGCTCTTAAAAGATCTGTACTTTTTATTCCCCAGACATCAAAACAGAGATCTGGATTTTATATATGTTCTTCTTTCTGTCAACCTTGAAAAAATCTGAACAACTAGATAATAACTACCAATATAATACCAAGTCTTTAATCTGGACAAAGGAGACTATGATCAAAAACACTGTACAGGAACCACCACTCCGAGAGAGGACTACAGCCTTAGGAAAGGCACTTAGCAATGGTAATAACTGGGAATTTTCACTGATCTACAAAAAGTGGAGTGCTTAATCAATTTTTAAGGAGTAAAGAGATCAACAGACCTGAAATGTGAGTTCACAAATGCTTGGGAAAGCTGACATAGCCAGAGGTTAGAGTGATTGGGAGCTGACTAGATACAATTGGAGAGGCTAAGGTGGCTGGAGAGGTACTAAAAATTGGACCATTCTTAGATAATCCTGGCAAGAGTAATTGGAATTGTACTTGAGAGTTTATTTTCTTGTTGAAACTCAGACTAGGGAAGAATGTAAACCTAAATCATAGTTAATTGAATCTTTGTCTTTTGTTTGTTTTAACTTTCTGAGAACATTGTAGGGAATGAGTCAATATGGAGAATCTTTGAAAGAGTGTAGTTATGTCCTTCCTTCTTTTCTTATTTCCTTCCTTCTCTGCTTCCTTCCTTCTTTCTGTGCTTCCTTCCTTTTTTTTTTCTCATTCAACTATCTTCCCCTATGATCCTATGAACCAACTTGGTATAGTAGGAAAAAACTAGTCTCACCATAAGTCCTGAGTTCTAACTATACCTCTGTTCCTTACTATTTGTATGACCTTTAACAACTCATTTAATGCCCCCTTATCCCCCATATTAATATTGGACTTTGAGCCCTGCTTCTATTGCATACTTATCAAACCTCTGACACCGAGAAAGTAAAATTCTCTGTGCCTCAGTATTCTTAAGTATTGTCTATAAATTGCTATTAATTTTTTAATGTTACCAGAAAAATAATTTTAAAAGTTTAAATGTATATTATTATATTGAACATGATCCATTTCCCTCTTTGTGAAATGGAGATGATTATAGTGGTTATTCATGCCAGGGGTTTCTTGTGTGGATCTAATGACATAATAGATATGAAATCATTGTGAAAATGAAGTTTTGTTGTGGCAGTTTTCCTAGCCTGAGCTCCTTGAGAAGAATTTCACATTCTATTAGGTCTGTAAGACTCGGAGTCAAATAAAATGAGTAGCCAAACTGAAAGGAAAATAAGTTTAATTGGAGTGCTAAGGAAAATGACTTGGGTCAGTAGCAGCTTCAAGTTCTTAGGGAACAGATTGCTATTTTTTTTGACAACTTTTGGGGTTGGTTTATGGTAAACAGCTAATAATTGATATTCTACAACAGAAGTGAAATGGGTAGAAGTGAGGAATTTGAAGATCTCAGAGTCACAGGAATTGATAAAGATCTGAATTGTTCTTGTGGGGAAAATGCATTTCTCTGTGATTAACAGACAGAAGTGGCTTCTTTCAAAATGGAATCAGTCTGATTTATCCTATTGTTGCCAGTAAGTAATAGAATAAAGTATAGCCTGAATATTTTTACTGACAGAGCTCTATAAACTCTGTTTTTTTGGTCTTAGAGGTTTCCTTATCTAAGGAGATATTTCCTCCAAGATCACAGTGAGTGGGAAAGCACCTACCCCATATAAATTAAAAATCTAGTCAGAAGGTGAGAATAGAAGAGACAAGTTTATTCTTTTTTATGAAAAAGGACACCCAGCCTCAGAGAGGCAGAAATGCAAAGTTTAGGTGTAGACATTGTATAGGTACCTGAATCAAGACTTTCCCTCTCCCTCCTCTGTCCAGCCTCCCTTTGTCCAGACTTACAATATAGGTGTGAAGTCTACCCCAATCAGAAAATAGCAAGATACATGAGTTCATCACTTGAGAGGGGGTTAAGAATGTCACCCTAAATTTTCAAGACTAAGAAGAGTAAGGAGGTAACTGGCCTCCTAACTCTACTAGACAAATAATCACGAAGTCTGTGAAACAGAAACAGATTGTTCAACACATTCCATTTTTAATTGGGGGTGAGGGGTGTAAGCTGAGTGCTTTACCTTGAGGATCACACACTTTTATTTTATTTCACTCAATGGTACTCATTTTCATCCTTTCATGTGGTCTCTTCTGAAGGAACAACCTTTGTCCAGATGCTCCTAAAAGGCTTTGGTCACCAGACCAAGTCAGTGCTGACACCAGGCTCACAGAAAGATAGTACTTCTTCCTTACCATATAACTGTTTCCTCTCATTGTCCCTCCAACATTTGGCCTCCATCATGTAGTGTATACCCTCAGATAATGGTTATAATCTTTTTGTGTGGATCTTGGGCTTTCATTTATGCGTGGAGCATCCAGGGAGGCAACTCCCCTTACCAATGCTGATTGACAACTCTTCTGCAACTTATACTCTTTGAGAGTTTCTTGGGGCACTGAGAGAAGAGATTTTAAATGACTCCACATAGCAAAAAGGTATGAAAAATAGTACTTGAATGAAATTATTTCTGATTTTGAGCAAGGCTGAAACAAAAAGTTAAAAAAAAGACAATGACATATTTGAATAAAAAGGATATGGCTAAAATATCACTATCATACAAATACTAGGTAGATGCCTCAATAATTTCCTTATCTTTAGTCTGAATTTTGGGGCAGAGGTTGTTCTGTGTATGAACTATAGTTCTAAAGCTAGAGAAGAATCCTTAATATTTCATGACTCCCAAATTAGGGTCATGGATGAGGTAATAAGTCCCAGTCACCAGGCTAATATTGACATTTCTATGTCTCAGATGCTAGTTAAAGAATGCAACTGCCTGGTTCTAGCATTTCAATGTCTGATATTGATACTCTGATACCTTTGCTCAACTATGTCATCTTTTTGGTCCACCCATTGTCAATGATTTGAAAGCATTCTATTTGAACTAGCATGCCAAAGTCAAAACTTAGAAAAGAACATTCTGACTTTCCCCTAATTGGATCTAATTGAAGCTCTTCACTTATATACTTTGAGCCATCCAGCCTTGAGCATAGTACTAAGGCCACAACATAATTTCTGTGCCACAACATGAATTGAGAGTCAACGCTGTGTTATTACTAGATCCTAAACAGTAGACCAAGTTAAAGGCCATACTATGGACTGTGGGGCCAAAAGGGTTTCCAACAAATGGAAAACTGGAGAAAATCTATCTCTAAAACTTTTACAGGCACTGACCATATAATGGAAGCTCTAGCAGTGTCTGGTAGAGGACACTCAGGACACAAGGATACTGAGGAGCCATTAAACTTTAAGGTTAACAGCCAGGTCACAACTCTGACACAACAGGTCATTGGTCTAGTCCAATGGGCAGAGGCTTCAATAAAAAGTGGCATTGATCTACCAGGTCTTGTCAGTACTAATACCTAAAGGACAGGTGCCTAAGTTTGAATACTAGGACAATAATTCACTAATGGCTTAGCTATGAAGCCCAAGCCAAAATAAAGCCATAGCATCACCTTGAAAATATACGAGCTCACTCCTTCACTAGACATAGGTCACAAGACTGAGCCTACAATGTCCTCTGAAGCCCAGCTCATTATAAAGGTTAGGCCTGAGTCATGCAGTGAAGTTCATTTTGGGGTGTGATTCTTAGGCCACCACTCTCTTGGGTGCCCATAATCACACAATGGCCATTCTGTCCAGAAACCCAGTCTTCTGGACCTCATCTTCACTAGGTCTCAAATATTAAGCTAAGGACTCCAAATCCCAGACTACAGCACTGTTGGATCTAGACCACAAGCAACGTTATCTGGGGCTCTGGAATTGAATCTCCAATTAAGCCTTGCTTTTAGTAAGAGTACATGGGTACATCAGGCCCTTCCTGCCTAGACCAAACTTCCACTGGCCATAATGCCCCTTGGACCCTCATCAGTGACTCACTATGTATCTATCTCCATGTCTACCTCTATCTCTATCTCTATCTCTATCTCTATATACTTACTTTGTCCTGCATTAGTTCACAACTCCCTCTCCCCTGACTTAGATTACTGGGCAAAATTACAGGTGTGCAAGAACCCTCGAACATGCTTCCAAGTAGTTTGGAAGATGAAGCAACAGTTCCTCCAAATTAATACAACAGAACCTTGTCTCTACTAGGTCCAAGCCAACAAGTTGAAGCTCTGATAAATTCTAACCACCATTAGTCTGCACTGACCTCTGACCACTAAAATGAGGCTTAATTTTGATTCCAACACCATACTCAACATCATGCAGAATAGAGACATTCTATGGTGTTTAAAAGACATCAAATCATTCACCACTGGAGAGGGGATAACTATTGTTAATGGCATAACTGATCCTGTCACCAATGAAAAAGTAATCATATTTGTAGGCAGGTCCTCTGGCAGTGGAGGGATTGTTCCCATTTATCAAACATGGTCAATGGATGTCACCCAATTATATGATCTGTTTGTTTTATGCCTCCTGGATCTCATATAGTTGCCTTATTCATAATGATGGAAATATCTTTTCTTGAACACAATTATTGACCTCTTCCTCTCTGCTTGGCATAAAAAGAGAGGGCTGGAATGTGTTCAATTGTTCCGCTCATAAGGAGAACTCCATTTTAGCCTTTTTAGCTGATATTTCTGTCATCTTTGGGGACTTACCTGACTGGCCATTCCTACTCCTTGATGATCACACATCTTGCCCAATCGTAGAGCCTTAGAAATAACAGTTAATAGGGAAACAAGAGTTTGGGGAAGAACACAGCAGTAATAGGTATCTTATAAAGCAAAAAAGTATTGGTGGCAAGAAGCATAATTTCAACAAGGATACAATAAAAAAAATAGATTGATAAAGATTGATTAAATCTTATGAAAGATGATAAATGGACAAATAATTCACAAAAGGTATAATTAAGTATTCCAAAGCAAATGAAACTGAAACAAAACCTCCAAAGAACAAAATGTCCCCCCAGAAATGACAAAGAAGCAACTCTTAGATGCATCAGAATGATTAACAAGAGTAATAACATAATTAAGTGAAGAAGTCAAAAGAAATAAGAATGGGAAGGACAATAGCCAAGAAAGAAAGCAAAGACTTTAGAATTAAGGGAAAAGACACTTTACAGAATAGTAGCTTGAAGCCAAAATAAAATTAATTGAATAAAATAAAAACACCAAATTGGAAGGTAGGATTTTCCTATAGAAGAAGAATTCTTTACATGATGATAAGATTGAAAAAGATAATCTAAGTAGTGTGTGCCTTCCAGAATAAAAAAATCATGGAGAAAAAACCTTGAATATCACACCTTAGGAAATTTGCCTAGACATTTTAGAAGGTGGCATAATTTACAGAACCATAGAATACCAAGAGAAACTGCAAGTTTAACCCATCAAGAAACATCGTGATCAAATTTCAAAATTGTTACAATAAACAAAATATTTTATCGACATCTAGGAAATAGAGTTTTTCCCCAAGTAAAATCAATTAGATCATGAAATTCCTCCTCACTTGTAAGGAATCAAAGGGGATAAAAAAATGCAATATTCAGAAAAGCAAAGAGGATGGTTTTTTATTTCCTATAATATTTCCTGTGAAGCTTGGTGAGCTGAATATTTTATTTTTATTATCCCAGCTAAGTAAAAAATTAGATACTAAGCAAAAGGGAAGAATGTGGACTTTTTTCTTTCCAAAGAAATGAAAAACGAGTAGCAAACAACACAGAAACTCGAAAAGACAGGTTCAGAGAATAATGGAAGATGGAGAAATAAATCTTTTCACACTTCTAGAGTTAGAAAAGTCTATGAAATTTGAGCTTTGGGATTTAAAAAAATGATATTTTTAAAAGCAACTAAGGGATAGGGGGTTAAAAATCATGGGAAGTATTTTATAAAGATAATTTATTATTTCAGGGACAAAATATCTTATTCTCTTATGAAGAAACTATATTATTGGAGGTGGGATAGTACATGTGACAGGCCTGTAAAATGCCCTTTTGTGGGTTCACAGAAAGGGTACAGGGAGAGTTTAGGGAGAGACCCACCCCTGGCTAGCCACTGGAGCACAGTCTGCTGGAAATCGGGTTTCAGCTCACCTCTGGCCTGCAGTAAGAGCTGAGCTGAGATTCGGTGGAGTGAGAGGGTGGCAGAATGTGAGCTCAAAAGGACAAAGAAATGGGATGAGAGCAGAGAGAGACAGAGAGACGCACAGAATCTATCAGACACAATGAGTCAAATATATGGGAGCCTAGGGGACTTGTGAGTGGATTACAGATTCTAATTTATTGAGGATATAGGCACAATATTTATACAGTTTCTATACTCTAAGATCAAAGGAAAATAATGTATCAAAAAGAAGGCAACATGTTAGAAACTTACCTTCTTCCGTGCCAGAGTACACAGATGCATGAAGGAGTACCTACAGTTCATCAATAGTAATCTCCAAAGCTTCTTTTGGTCTATTACCACTGACGTAAGAATTTCCTAGAAGTGCAAAGGTACCAGGATATAGCTGATATGTAGAAGGCCATTTCGTCCCTGAGATAGAGCTAGTCAGGATGTTCTGAGTCAATTAAGAAAGCCAGGTGTTAGTGATTTGTAGGCCTGCAAGGTCTGAGGCACATCTATCTGCACGTAGTCTTTCCTGGCTGCTTTTGCCTCAATGGGCTTAGAGTGTCCTTATGGACTTGTCAATACAGAGGAATTTCCAGTGAAGAGAGAAGAAAGTTAGGACAAGGAGGTCTGGGAGAAGAATGTTCAGAATTTTAGAGGACTTGTAGAAGGGAAGTTTTTCTTCTTCTTCTTTAGGGGATAAGGGAGAAGTAACATTGTATACAGAGGGAGAGAAAGAATAAGGTCCAAGAAGCAGAGACAGAAGGCACTAACCAATATTTTAGGATAATTCTATAAAAATGGGAATGGATAGGGCAGGGATTTTCCAGTATAGGATGGACAAGAAGTTTTTCCAAGCATCTATTATATTTCTTGGAACCACCTTCCTTTAAGAGAGAGGAAATGGTTAAAAACTTGGTGGTCAATAGCTCAGGAAGGGATAAATGGGAATGTGAGGAGGTGCAGACATCCTAGGTGTATGTGCTATGAAATTAAAAATGAAACAGGATTAAAATTAAAGCCCTGGGATTTGATGGAGAAGGGAAAAAACAGGAAGAAAAGGAAGAGAGACATACACGTATCCATCCACATAGAGACAGAGAGATACAAAGAGCCAGATAGAGAATCACAGATGGGACATCAGAGAGACAAACCGGTTAGAGAGAGATAGAGAAAAAGATAGACAAAGAATATCAAAGTAGCACGTAGTTTTAATAGCATAGGGCAGATTAGAAGCAAGAATAAAGTTTTTATCATTTAGAAATCAAAAGAGCCACAGATATGACAAAGAAAGGCCAAAAAAACCAAAAGCTGATATGTGATAGCTTAAGATACTGAGGAAGCACAGTTTTCTGGATGGATACCTAGACAGAATCAGAAACATTAGTTTTAGTCTCCACTCAGGCATTTTAGTAGGTATGTAATTTTGGAGAAATCACTTGATCTTCTCTGGGTTTTAGCTTCCTTATTTGTAAGATAGAGATTTTGTAATCTGCACTATCAACCTTACAAGGATGTTGTTAAGATTTGAATGACATAATATAGGCAAAGAACTTTGCAAACATTAAGATGATACACAATTTCCAGTATTTGTTATTATATTCTAGGCTAAAGATTCTTACCCTTTTGTTTGTTATTGACCGCTTTGGTAGTTTGGTGTATCCTGTTTCCCTTCTAAGAATATATGTGGTTTAAAAAAAATTGAAATAAAATACATTGGATCACACAGGAAACTATGTATAATGAAATACAGCAATTTAAACATAAAAGGAGAAAAAAACATTCATAGACCCTTGTTCTAAGAAATCATACAAAGAACATTTTAGAAGGAAGGAAAGTTCAATGATAATGGGTTCAGAAGAAGATGCATTTTATGGAAAAGACTGCTAGAAGTTAATGTCATTGAAATTAAAAGGATAGGGACATCTAGGTGGCTTAGTAGATAGAGAGGAAGGATTAGAGATGGGATGTCTTAGGTTCAATCTAGCCTCAGACACTTCCCACCTGTGTGACCCTGGGCAAGTCCCTTAACCCCCACTGCCTAGTCCTTACCCCTCTTCTTCCTTAGGATGGATACTTCATATCAATTCTAAGATAAAAAGTGAGAATTTTTAAAAAGAAAAAAAATTAAAAAAATAAAGTATGAAGTATAGGGAAAACTCCCTTGGTACCCCATTCTTTTCTGAAATGTATGAGGGAATAAATGAATAAAGAAGTATTAACTGCTTACTTAATGTGTGAAATATTGCAATTAACTCTGAAGATACAAATACAAGAAAACAATTAAGTACCTGCTCTCAAGGAACTCATATCCCAACAGGGTGAGACAATGTATATAGGCAGGTGCATTTACAGGTCAGAGGAAAAAAAAAAACCACAGCAGTCCTTAGAATGCATCTTTTTTAGTGTCATTTATATTGATAAAAACCATATCCATTTCTGATAGTTAACTATTTTTTTTAACCCTTACCTTCTGTCTTGGAACCAATACTGTGTACTGTGTATTGGTTCCAAGACAGAATAGTGGTAAGGGCTAGGCAATGGGGGTCAAGTGACTTGCCCAGAGTCACACAGCTGGGAAGTGTCTGAGGCCAGATTTGAACCTAGGACCTCTCGTCTCTAGGCCTGGCTCTCAATCCACTGAGCTACCCAGCTGCCCCCCTGACAGTTAACTATTGAACAATGTCAAAGACTTTAGGGGTGAGAACTTTATTTTCTGAGTTCTGAATAGGTGATGGCTAAGAAATGCAGTTTGCTCTTCCCCATCCTGTCCTTCAAGTTTTAGTATATCACAACACTCAATAGCCCAAGAAAGCTGCAATGGGAATGACATAAATCTTTTCCCCAGAAGTATGGTAGGATCCAGCTCTAACTTAAATCTGAAATCAGGAAATAGTCTGAAATAATGGACAAAGAAAAAAAAAAGAATGGACAAACATTAGGAGCTATTATGGATATAGGGAAGCTCAAGATACAACTGTAGAAGATACTGATTTCAAAACATCTATAAGGAAAACCTCAGAAAACACATATGCACACATACACACACATATGCACATGGAGTTTGGCTATAAACTAGCTAGAATTCCTGGAAGAGATGATGTAAGAGGTTATTTCTAAGAATTAAAAATGCTTTTAAAAATGAAACGAGAGTGCTTGAGAGGAAAAAAATGAGGAAAGCATGAAGAAGGAATAAGAAAGGGAATCAACAACTTTCCACAAAAGGCATAAAACCTTCCCTGACCAACAATTCTCTGAACATTAGAATGGCCTGAATAGAACGTAAAGATTCAATGAGATAACAATATTAAAACAGAATCAAAAGAGAAAACAAACAGAAGAAAATGTAAGATAGATCATATTTAAAAATATACCAGAAAAACAAGTTGAGGAGGAAAAAAATGTAAAGGTAATTCTAAGATAAAGAACAACAACAATGGGCTAGATATCATATTTCAAGAAATCGTAAAACCTTCCAGATAAATACAATTGAATACTATTGTGTTGTAAAATAGTAATGAAGCTGCTGGAGAGTAGGGTGGACCCATAGGAAGTCTATCTCCAGATAGACTTGCAAGTAAATTCATTGAATTGCTTAAAGAGCAATTAATTCCTACACTATAAAAATTATCTTCAGAAACAGAGAAGGTAAAAATGCCTTATAGTAGCTAGGATTTTTACTTGCTGTTGTTCAGTTATGCACGACTCTTCATGACTCCATTCAGGCTTTCCTTAGCAAAGATAATGAAGTGGCTTGCCATTTCCTTCTCCAGTCCATCTTAATGATGAGGAAACTGAGGTAAATAGGGTTAAGTGACTTGGCCAGGTTTCACATAGCTAGTAAGTGACTGAGACTGGATTTGAGCTCAGAAGGGTGAGTTTCCCTGACTTTAGGGCCTGGCACTTATATGTTATATCACGTGGATGCTCATTAAAGAAAATAAGATGCTTTCAAGTTAGACAGGTTATCATGGAAAACTCTATAATGCTATACAATAAATTTAAGGACATATTTTTACCTGGTGAAGGAGATTGTTATTACACAAGACAAAAGAATAGTAAAAGGTCCACATAAGAAGCTAGAAAAAGGAACAAATACATTCAAAGACACTGAATGGTGGATCAGATGCTCAAGATAATAACCAGCCACAGCACACTGGAGACAGCAATGAAGATATGAAAAATTTGCAAAAAAAAAATACAAATCCATTTAAGAAATGTTAAACTGCTTTTATTTTTTAAACAGTTATAGTCATTGATTATTTTATTATATGTTAATGTGTACTTATTGGTAGTCAAGAATTACTTTTTAAAAATGTCATTCATATAACTTCTTTCCATGTTCCCAAATACCATGTTTTGTTTTGTTTTGTTTTGTTTTCATTGGTTTTTTCCATCTTGTATTTGTCTTACTACTTCTTGTGGATTCTGTAAGTTAAGTTTATAATAGCAAAAATGTTGCTTTTGTTTAGGAATTCTCAAGTCACTTTATTTTCTAGCAGTTAGTATTAATCTTGCAAACTCCATTTGCGAAGTTTTCCTGCTTTGAGACAATCTAAATTATGCCTTTATTTTTCAGCAGTTAGATAACCCAGATAGGAATTTGGGAAGTGGTAAAATCATATAAGGATTCTCTCTCTTCCTCTCTTCCTTCCTCCCTCCCTCCTCTCATTTTTGAAGCAGTAGTTGGGCATAGCTTTCTGAATGAAACTGGATTAAATAAGCGCTTAATTATACTATAAGAAAGAAGTAATTTAGAAAGTTAATAGAGGTTAACTGTCAAGTCCAATATGAAATTCTTATCAGTAATTAAGATTAAGTAGAAAGATTAGAGGCACTTCATCAATAATATTTGATGGGATAGAGAGTGCTTTCTTTATTGAATTAAAGTTTACTAATAAATACTCAGATATAATATGTTCTAAATTTAGCAATTTTAATATTAACTAAATTATAACAATTTTAAAAACTTTGATTATATAAACTTAGTAGAGGTGTTAACATCTAAATAAACCCCCTAAAATAGAAAAATTTAAAGGAACTTAATGTTGTAAAAATGTGAATGAGGAGAAATTTCTGGAAAAGTATGAAGAAGAATATTAAGGTAGAACACTAATTTCAGATGCAATGCTCTAGATTGTACACTTTTAACTGTAATATTTCAGGATTTATCAGTAATACTTTAAAAAAATCCATATAGAAAAGCAAAGTATAGGTTAGGACTCAGCTGAATTCAAGTCAAAAAACTTTAAAATAATGCCTCAAATCAAATTTTGGAATATCAGAGATGAAAAAGTCAGAGGGAGACCTTTTTCCAGTCTAAGATATCTTAGGAGATGTCCAGGAGACATCTATACACAGGACAAGGGGCTAGAGAGCAGCAGAAGTGTGTCTTGGTGATCTCTCCAATAACAGTAGCAACAGCAGAGATAGTAGTTTTGGAATCTCTCACCCTGAGATAGTAAGGGGGTTGGACAACTGGTCAGAAAGACAGGTGACACTTTTCTGGCAATAGATGCAACTGGTACTGTTTGGTAACTCTATTGCCCATAAGCAATTTTGGATCTCATTTCTAAGGCAGAGAGGAATGTTTGTGATTCAAGGGAGCAGGGACCCTGTTCACAATTCCAATACCAAGAGGAGCACTAATTCTCATAGCTTACTTAGGGGACCCTTTCTAGGTAAAGACCAGAGTGCAGACCAGGGGAGCAGTCACCATACCACTCTCAGGATTATACTAACTTATAAGCATTAAAAACTTGCAGATTCCTAGAACTATCAGCACAAAAGGACCTGAAGTTTGGCACAGTGTCTCCCCACCTGTAGGTGAGAACAGCCCAACTTTTAACATAAAGTTCAAAATGAAGAAATAGTCTGAGAAAATGTGCAAACAATAACAAAAAGAACCTGACCTTAAAAAGCTTCTACTGTGACAGGGAAGACTGAGACATAAAACTAAGAGGCATAAAAATTCAAGGAAGAAAAAATCCTTGAAAGGTAGAATGTTAGCGTTCATCCTTTGTTATTAAAAGAGGACCAGGCATCATGGGATAATATCTTGACTTGAATGTGAATTGGATTTAAGTGAGGCAGAGTTGTACAAAGTCATTAGCCTCACTCTCTTCTAGAATCATCAAAGACAAGTTGCAAGACAAAAGTCAGATGACTGGTAATGGCTGGGGGTACAGTGGGTTATCTTGGCATCTTTGATATCTGACCAGGCTTTAGGTGCTCGACAGTGCCTGCTTCATCTGTCTTCATGGCCTTTGGAACAAGTTCTCATATGCCCATATTGTCAGGAGAAGTCTTCATGTATTGGGGGTAAATATTCCCCTAAGTTACTAAAGGGCTTAAGGTTATCAGTTACCCTCTGCTGAGATGTAGTCCATCTGCTGAGATTGCTTTACCATGGTGGAGCCAATGCTCATGTTATAGATTCTTGGAACCAGAGATGAGAGTTGGATGAAAGGTAGATGCCAAAAGTGAATGAGCAGACCTATAAAGGACTTAGCAGGAATTCATACCAAAGGTGTTAATCTTATCTTCACATAATAGGCCAAATGTAAAAGAAGGTACAAAAATTTGCTGAAGAAAAGGATTTTTAAAATTTTAGAATTGGGCAAATGGAAACTAAGATGTGAAGAAACAAAGCCAAAGAATAATAAAAAAAAAAGAATGTGAATATCTCATTGGAAAAACAACTGACCTAGAAAATAGATCAAGAAGAATTAATTTAATGTGCCTGAAAACTATGATAAAAAAAAGTGTCTAGATATCACATTTCAAGAAATTGCAAAGGAAAACTGCTCCATATTATTAAATAGTAAATATTAAATAACAAACATATTGTTAAACCTAGAGGATAAAATAGAAATGAAAAGAATCCACTGATCATCTCCTGAAAGAGATCCCAAAATAACTTTCAGAAAGATTATAGCCAAATTCGAGGTCCCAGGGTTAGGAGAAAATATTGCAAGTAGGCAGAAGGAAATAATTTAAATATAGTGGAAACACAGTCAGGATTACACAGGACTTAACATTAACATCTATACATTAACATAATTTAATTTCTATTGTGAAGGGTCAGAAGGCTTGGAATATGACATTTTAGAAGGCAAGGGAACTAGTATTGCAACTAAAAATAACCAGCAAAATTGAATATAATCATTTCAGGGTAGGGGTGGAATAGAGAATGGAAATTTAATGATATAGAGGACTTCCAAGCATTCCAGACAAAAAGATTAGAGATGAGTAGAGTATTTGAATTCAAGCAAAAGATTCAAGAGAAGCATAAAATGAGTAATTATAATGGATTCAATAAATTTAATCTACTTGCCTTCCTTTATGGGAAGATGATATTAATAACTCATAAGAACTTTAGCATCATTAAGGCAATTACAGTCTATGTACTGTTGACTGTCACATGCAATTGTTTTTTTTTTTATTTTTACTCATTGGACCTGAGATAATACCATCATAAAAGTCCACAGACAAGTTAGACACAGTTTTGACTGACACATTGTCATGGAATGTGAAGTATGAATTTTAATTTTTAAAATTTTATTGTTTTTCCTTTTATTTGTAATAGGATTATTTGATTTTGTTAGTCCTAATATCTATGCATACCCAAAAGTTTTAGACTATGGAAGCCTGCCATTGATTGTTAAAAGTCATGGGACTTAGATTAAATAATGGCGTCTGATTCCAGAAGAAGAACTAAAGAACCATTATTTGTCCTACAGACTTGTGGGACAGAAATCACTTTGATTATAGTGCCCTGATTTAAGAATCTGTTTTGGGCTTATTCTTGCTTACTTAGAATTTTTATATACATAGACTTTGAGAATCTCCCCCTCCCCTCCATTTAATTTTTTCTCTTCTATTTGGATTTTTAAAATGTTTTTGATTTTTTTTTGAGAATTGATTCATACACCCCAAACTCAACTATGTATCCTGAGTTGATCCTGGTGTTAGTCAACACATGCCTTGGGGGGATTGAATAATTTTCGCAAAATCCAAGATTTAAAAATTTTTTGAAAAATAATTTCTGGAAAAGAAGCTCACTAACTCCCTTAATCAAGAAAATGAACTGTTTGGAAAAGATGCCATAAAGAAGCCTGCAAAAAACAAACACTGCATCAGAAGACCCAGAATAAATTGAACTGAAGGGATTTGAACACATTTATTCTGAATGTAAAAACTCTTATGCCAAAGGGGATTGCCCTCTAATTGGCTTTTTGTCAATTTGCCTACCAACCATTGGTTTTACTCTCTATTTCCCCTCTTATCTTCAACTATTGTAACTATCTCTTAGAAAGTCTAATATTGTATGCCCCTCTAGCCAGAAGATCTTTCGAGATATAAGCTAGTTGTGTGAAATGATTCACTGGGGACACTAGACATGTAAATCTGGGATATTTCAATGTCTCCTAATAGAATCATGGGGGAGGGGTTGTGAAGAGAGAATTAGAATCTTAGTTTATTTTTGTGTAATCAATTGGCAAACTTTAATTTAATCAAATTAAGAACTTGTAGCACCCCTACTTAGTATCTAGCTAACCATTAAGAGAACTCACAAGTCACTTACTAGTTCACACCCTCAAAAGCCACAAGCACTGCTCCACTTTGGGCAGTACTAGGCAAATTGGATGGCTGTGATTGGTTCCCATGAAGTGGAGAGAGATAGGAAGTGACTTGAAAAAATGACTATAAAAGGCAAGTCTGAAAGACAAGACTCACTCTTTGCTTCCTTGGTTCTTTGGCGAGGAGACACTTTCTTGGTTTGTGCTTTGGTAGGACACTCTCTTTAGCATGAGTTCTGTTGAGATTCTCAGTGGTCTTAGACTTGTGTGTGCTGAAGGTGCTTGTTGGTTTTTCAGCATCTCCTGGCTCTTTGGATTTCATGGGAACCAATCACAGCCTCCTAATTTGCCTAGCACTGCTCAAGGTGGGGCAGTGCTTGTGACCTTTGGGAATGTGAACTAGTAAATGACTTGTGAACTCTCTCACTTAATGGTTAGCTAGGTATTAAGTAGGGGTACTACAAGTTCTTAATTTGATTAAAGTTTACTGACTGATTACACATTAAAAATAAATTAAGAATCTAATTTTCTCTTCACAATACACAGAGTACATGAATGTGAGTTGATTATGTTGGGATGATCGCCAAAAAAATAATGTAGGTTTGAAAAAGAGGGATGCATTAGGAGAAAGGAGAAGGGAGAGGTAGAATAGGAAAAATTTTATCATATAAAAGAGGCATGCTAAGAAGAGTTTGTTTTTTACAGTGGATGGGGAAATGTGGGTTGTTGGGTAATACTTGAACCTCACTCTCTTCAGAATTGGCTCAAAGAAGGAAGACTATATGTACATACTCTATCTTATCCAATAGGTAAATAGGAGGGAAAGGAGATATGAGATATGGATTGTAGGAGTGCTGATATAAGAGAGGATGGATTAAGAGAGACTGTGACTAAAATCAAAACAGATTTTGGAGAAGGGGCAGGGTAAAATGAGAAATATAAAAAATAGGACAGAAGGAAATACAAAATAATCATAACTGTGAAGATGAGTGGAATGAGCTGGCACAAAAAAAAAATGGAAGCAGATAGCAGAATACATTAGAAATCAGAATCCACAATATGTTGTATATAAAAGACACCCTTAAAAAGAGACACATAAGAGAGTTAAAGGGCTGAAGCAGAATCTATTATGCTTTAGCTGAAGTTAAAAAAAAGACAAGGGTAACAATCATGATCTCAGATAAAGCAAAAGCAAAAATAAACTTAATTAAAAGAGATGAGCAGGGAAACTACATTTTGCTAAAAGGTACCATAGACAAATAAGTAGTTTCAAAAAAAATTAACAGCAAGTTTCTCTGAGAAAGGCCTCATTTCTTAAATATATAGAGAACTGAATCGAATTTATAAAAAAAAAAAGCCCATTCCACAGACATGAACAATGGGTTTTAAGAAGAAATCAAAGCTATCCTTGGTCATATAAAAATGCTCTAAATCACTATTGATTAGAGAAAGGCAAATTAAAACAACTGAAGCACCACCTCTAGAGAGGATGAGGGAAAATAGTCACATTAAAGAATTGTTGATGGAGTTGTGAACTTATCCAACCATTCTGGAGAACAATCTGGAACTCTGTTCAAAGGGACATGGAACTCCACAAACCTTTTGTCCCAGAAGTATCACTAGTAGGGCTGTACCACAAAGAAATCAAAGAAAAAGGGAAAGAATCTAGATGTACAAAAATATTTATGTAAGTTGTTTTTTTTTTGTGTGTGTGTGTGATGGCAAAGAATTGGAAATTAAGGGGATGGTCATCAATTGTGGAATGGCTGGACAAGTTTTGTGGGATATGATTGCTACTGAATTTTCTTCAGTATAAGAAATGACAAGGAAAATGGTTTCAGAAAACCATGGTAAGACTGGATTGAAATGAGAGAAAAATGAGAAAAACTTAAGATCATTTTGCACAGTAACAGCAATACTGTAGTGATGATCAACTAAAAAGACTTGTTATGCTTTTACATGTATAATCCATTATTGTGGAGGGAGAAAAATCTGGTATTCAAAATTCAAAAAGAAAAAAGTTAAAAAATAGATACTATTTTAAACAGGACATACAGAAAATAATTCACTATTACTACTAGGTGATTTAATGCCAGCCATTTAAGTATAGTTCTCTCTTATGAAAATAATTTTTTTAAAAAATCACATAAACTAAAGAAGCAAAAAAGCCCATTTCCGTAAATCTTGATGATACCCTTAATAGAATATGTATTTTTGTTCAAATTTTTTTGTTAAAAAACTTTAATAATGAGCTTGAAATATCCTTCTTTATATGATCCAATAGAATCACACACTCACACAGTACTCAGATTATTAACAATGGAGAAACACAAGGTAGAGAGTCAAGATGGCAGAGAAGATACATAGACCCACCAGATCTCTACCAAATTATCATCCAAAAAACTATGATATAACACCTCAAAATGAATTTTGGAGTAGCAATAACCAATAAAAAGGGGTGAAATAATTTTTCAAATCAAAACAACTCAGAAGTCCAGCAGAAAACATCTATCCCACCAGGGTGGAAGTGGAGCACAAAGCAAAATGTCAAGGCAGGTCCCTCCATCATGGCAACAGGTCTTGGGGACAGCTGAATCATCAATGAAGGTTTCCTAATCTCCTAGTCACAGATAGTAAAAGGGGTTGGATAACTGCAAAGGAGATTACAGGGGTCCCTTTGTTGGCTCTGGCTGCAAAAAGATTGTTTCAGTGTCCATACACAGATCTGGGTAGCGGTACACGAGATGGACTCAGGAGGGGGGGGGGCAGGAAGCACTAGCATACAGTAATGCTTGTAAGCAACTGGGGACCAGGTCAGAGTTCCAAAGGGGAAAATAGTGCTTTTGGTTACTTACAAACCAGAGCACAGGCTGGGAGAGTATTAAACACACCTCTCCTTACATCATATTGCCTTGGAAGAACTGAAGGCAGAGAGATCTCCAGAGCCAGCTCTGAAGGCAGCTATACAAAGAACCTGAAGCTTCAAATAGTGTTCCCTTCACCATAGGAACAGAACCCACCTTTAACCATTTTTTAAGTTAAAAGAAAACGGCTGGCAAATGAGCAAACAACAACAAAAAATAATAAAAGAAACTCAACGTAGTTATCTTGGTGACAGAGAAGACCAAAAGGCAAGCTTGGTAAAAGACAACAAAGTCAATACTGCTGCATCCAAAGTCTCCAAGAAAAGTATAAATTGCTCTCAAGTCCAAAAAAAAATTAATGCAGTAGTTCAAAAGAGGTTTTAAAAATCAAATAGGAAAGATAGAAGAAAAAATGGGAAAAGAAATGAGAATGATAGGGGGAAATCATGAAAAAAGAGTTGATGGCTTGAAAACAGAATAGAAAAATCTCATGAGAAAAACAACTAGCCAGGAAAATAAATCCAGGAGAGATAAGCTAAGAAATATTGGACTATCTGAAACTCATAGTTGAAATAAAAAGAGCTTAGACATCTTTTAAGAAATCATCAAGGAAAACTGCCCTGATGTTCCAGAATCATAGGGTAAAATAGAAATTGAAAGAATCCATCATCCACTTTCTGAAAGAAATCACAAAAGGATAACACAGGAATACTCTAGGCAAATTCCAGAACTCCCAGGTTAAGGAGACAATATTACAAGCAGTCAAAAAGAAATGATTCAAATATTGTGGAGCCACAATCAGAATAATACAAGATTAAGCAGCTTTTCCATAAAAAAATCAGAGGGCCTGGGAGATGATATTCCTGAGGGGAAAGGAGTTAGGACTTTAATCAAGAATCACTTACCTAGCCAAACAGCATAATCCTTTCAGGGGTAAAAATGGGCATTAAATTGAAGACTTTTTTTTTCCATTTTTTTATTGTCATGCAAAACATACTTCCATATTGGTCATTGTGGTAAGAGCAAAGTCATACATAATAACCAAAACTCCAAAATAAAACCAAAAATACACTGATGATATTTTTGCCATCATTTGAGGTGGATAGTATTCCTAGTCATAAGTCTATCAGAATTGTCCCAGATCATTGAATTGCTGAGAGTATCCAAGTTTCCACAGATAATCAGCATCTAATATTGCTGTTATTGTGTACAATGTTCTCCCAGTTGTGCTTATTTAGCTCTTCATCAGTTCCCACAAATCTTTCCAGCTTCTCCTGAAATCATCTTGCTCACCATTTCTTATAACACAATAGTATTCCATCACTAATATATGCCACAATTTGTTCAGCCATTCCCCAATTGTGCATGTGCACAAAATAATTTAAAGCAGCTTTTTTGTGGGAGTAAAGAATTGGAAAGTGAAGGGATACTCATTAACTGGGGAATGACTGAGTAAATTATATATGATTATAATGGAATACTATTGTGCTATAAGAGATGAAGAGCAAGAGGATCTCAGAAAAAGCTGAAAAGACTTATGTGAACTAAAGCAGAGTGAAATAAGCAGAACCAAGAGAACATTGTACAGTGATAGGAATACTGACTGGACAATGAACAACTGTGACTAACTGCTATTCTCAGCAATTCAGTGATTCAAAATAATCCCAAAAGGCTTGATAAAAAATGCTATCTGTTTCTGAGAAAGAATTGATCAGAGTCTGAATCTAGACAAAAGCAAATTTTTTCATTTTCTTAATTTTTTGATTTGAGTTTTCTTCCACAAAGGGATTAGTATGGAAAAAATGTTTTATATGATTGCACATGTAATATCTATATGACATTGCTTACCATCTAATCAGGGATCTGTGATGAGAATAGGGAAGGAGGGAATGAGAGAATTTGAAACTCAAAATTCTTTGAAGAATGCTGGAAGCCATTTTTATGTGTAATTGGGGAAAAATGAAATTTAATTTTAAAAATGAAGAAACAGTTTCCTGGGACAAATTTACAGAAATTATGCCTCCAGTTTTCATTAATAGTCGATTGTTCCAGAAATCTTAGCTATAGGATAAGATTTTTTTTTTAAAGTGAACAAAGTCAAAGATAAAAACATTGTCAAAGAGGAGACAAAAATGAAAATATTTTTGTCCTCAGGGATCTTGCATTCTATTAAGGAAGAGATCATTTTTTAATATCTTCTAAAAACCAATTTTGTCATTTAGTTGCAAATAGGTAATGAGTCCTTTTGAATGTAGATTTACTTTTCTTTGAACAAATTTCTTTTGAGTGAATATTCTTATAGCTTTTTTAGATTGGTAACATTTGCCAGACGACATAGCTTTCAATCCACCCTCACCTTTAGACTTTGTCTGGGAGATATTAAGAAGGCAGAGAGAGCATAAGTAGGCTAGCAACACCGACAAACCATTAAGTAATCTGAGGTACTGAGAAATGAATATCAAATTAACAAAATAAAAATAATTGAATTTACAATAAAGTCAAAAAGAATTTTTTGAAAATTCCAAAAATAGAATAAAAAGAATGTTCATAAATGACTACATAGAATCACATGCAGTCAAATAAAGTATTCAAAAGAGGATGAATATATTAAAAGAATACCTTATGTAACAAAGCAAGATATAAATAGAAAATCATCTAATATTAAAAAAATAGAGCAAGCCATAAATTAACTTCAAAAAGAAGGGGAAAAATTAGTCCTAATGGATTTACGAGTCATCTATATTAACTATGAACATTCAAAGATGAATGCTAACTATTTTACAAAAATATTCTCCAAAATAGAAAAAGGTTGCCTAACAAATATTTTTGTGAGTTAAATATGATTCCGATAAACATACAATAGAACATACTAAACATATTGCTTCATCTTCCATTCCTCCAATCAGAGGAACAGAGACTATGGAGAATACTGATAAGATGTGAAGCTAATACAACATCCAAGACGATGAGTTTCCTGGTGATGAGGTTTTCCTAGGAGCATGATGAAGGTGCATTTGAGCCCAAGGAATTAATATAGATGGTGGTTATCAAAGGAATTACATAGAAATGTAATCATAGATGTAATTAATTTAAATGACATGTTGATACAAAAATTCAGATAAAATTCTCACAATACAATATTATGAAAACGATTTCTATAATTAATCAATCCTATGGCCAGCAAAAATGGACACCACAGAAGTATTTCAATGAATATAGAAAAAAAGTGGACAAAATACAAAGGTCATGTGTGTGAGAGAGACAGCAAGACAGACACAGACACACACAGAGAGAGAGAAAGAGAAAGAGAATGAGTAATGAAAGGGGAATAGCATTTCAGGTGTTATTAAGTAGGTACAGGAGCCAAATGTGATATTATTGATATATTGGTTTTCTAGGTGAAGAAACCTCTTTTTACTAATAATGCAGGTTTGTGCCTTCTATACTTCAGGAGAGGATCTTAGAATCCTGACAGGCTAAATAACTCTCCTAGAGTTATAAAGTATGAGTCTGAACCTTCCTTTATAGAGGATGGGATCTGAACTTTCCAGGTCCATTTGACATTAGCACCTACTACGACTAGTACTTTAGTATTTTCTATATATACCATCATATCATCCACTTCCCCCTCAAATTCAGAAAACTGGCCAAAAAATGTCAAAAGGCTATTGGAAGGGCTTCAGAAAAACTAATTCCATAACTTTTGAAAACAACCTGATGTGATGGAAAAAAGAGAATAAAAATATCTGTACCTTTAGTTCAGATTTGACTATGGAGCAAAATGGGACTCTCATAATATCTCTAACAGTTAATAAAGGCAGGTTAACAGGCATGGTAAGGAAAGAAATAGTCAGTAGGGAAATAGCATTGATTCCCTTACACTTAGCTACCCTGCCTCAATATTGGTCATATTGGTCTTCTGGTCAAACACTTGAGGGAAATGATGTTGACTCCTCTTGTAATGGCTTTTCTGTACATTGGCCATCAAATAAGTCTCAAGGTTAGTTTAAGTATCTTTTAAAGGAAAAACTAGCCCATCATTCACGGCAAATATTACTTTTCCTACAATCCACCCCCTTAGTGGCAAGGTTATAAGAGTATTATAGGAAACTTTTCAAAATTTAAATGACTTTAGGACAATTTTCAAACAATCTCAGACAGATAGCATTGGAGGGAGAAAAGAAAAACTAAAACAGAAAGATAGCCCTAAACCAATAATTAATGTGCATTACCCCTTATCCACCACCACAAGAATGACATAATACGAAGGCCAGAAATCTAGAGCTTTGTCTTACCACTTTGGAAGGGCCAACTTTCAGATATTAATTCATTCATATAGTAGTTGATACCAAATTTTTATAGTTAACAATGTATCTCCTAGCTGATCAGTATATAAACTATATACATATATATGTATATGTTGATATACATATATATGTATATATATAAAGCCTTCCTATTCATGGTGCTATATATCTTGATTATATATATATATATGTAATTTTTAAAAGGGTATATATATTTAAATAAATTATATAATATAAAATATAAAAATATCTTACATATATCTAATATATTATAGTATTGTACAGATATAATACTATATCTTATATATTATTAATTTCTATGTACTATATATAAATATATACATACACACATATATATATACATATATAATATGTATGTATATATATATATACACACACACACACATACACACATACACAAGATATACAACATTGCCATGCTAAGGCTCTTGGGTTGGAAGTTCATCTATTGACTCATTCCCCCAATCTTCTATACCCTGGAGCTTCCTACTAATATCTGGCCCAGGATTAGTCACATTTAGGCCAGAGTTTAAAAAATAAGTGGGGTTTTCATTTTTCTCCTGTGAATTTTAGATTTTCTACACCCTGATTACTTTTTAAAATCCTAACAAACAGGAATGTCTACACCCCTACTTAAGGATTAAGTGTTGAGGAGGATGGCCTATGACCAACATGTGCTAGCAAGTGGCAAATCAGAAACAACTGACAGACCCCCTGGACTGTGTGTGAGACACAGGAAGTGATGTAAAAAATGGTCTATATATTTCATGTCACTTCCTCTCTCTGGCTCTCTCATGGAGACGTGGCTCTTGCTCTGGCTGGTGGGAACTTGTGGTGGTGCTCTGGCAGTTTGGCGGGTTGCGGCTTGCTGGTAAGGTAACTGGGAGAAGCTGTGTAGCATGGGTTAGGTGAGGCGTCTTCCCTGAGTGACCTGGGCAAGTGTTTAGGCTGATTCCTTTTTCTTTTACCTCCTAAAACACTATCCTCCTAGGAGACACTCATCTCGGAGGAGGCCTCATGACTGGAAGCTGAGCTAGATTAAATCTTCTGAGGAGGCCTCATGGCTGACTTCTCTGAACTTCCCTTGCTTTAGGCTAGGCCAGAGAAATCTTATAATCCTTTCTCTCTCTCTCTCTTCTTCTTAATTCCTTCCCTCTATATTAATTAAACCACCATAAAATTCCCAAACTGACTTGAGTATTTTTATTGGGATTTGAATTAATCCCTGGCAACCACTAGTATAATATATTCAGTCAAAACCCCCTAAATTTACCCCCTTACACTCCTATTTGGCTTCAGACACCTCATTCAGGTTCTGATTCTGGGGCACAGCTATTCTTACGCCTTGAATAATAATTCTAAGATCTCTCATATTCTACTGATGGACTGGATCATTGTGATCCCAATTAGGGTTTTGGAGAGGAAATTTCTGTTCACCCCTTGATCCACACTGGGCTGTGGGATGCTCATGGTCCCAGACCCTCATAGCAGCTTGCCAGATCTGGCCCTGCTCTTTCTCTGAAAAGAAGTGCCCCCAAATTGACATAATTTCAGTTCATGTCTCAAAAATTGGCTAAATCGGTTTGCCAGCCCAATTGGGTCTTGCAGTAGGTTTTTTATCTCTTAAAATTTCTCATCTACGAACCAATCAGGGGAGAATTAACATATCCAATCCCCTGTCCTGTGGGACTATCCTTAATGGGTATTACTTCGCTACTTCTCCCAGGGATAAGTTTCTCTGGTCCTCTACTATTTAAGTTCCCTACTCAGGGGTCCATAAGGAGCAGGTGGAGGGACTAATGTTGGTGGAATAGAAAGAGGTGGTAAATTGGGGACTAGAGGGGGAGGAGGAAGGATTTCAAGGGAATCCCATACCTTCTCATCCTCTCTACGCAATCCTGAATTTTCCTTCTCTTTTTTTGTCCTCTTTATCTCTACCTGGCTCTAATATTTTCATCTCATTTTTTTGTTGTTTTTTTTAAAGAAATGTTTCCACCTCTAATGGCCAGAGGGCAGCATACACACATTCTTCCTCGTTTCTAAGCTGTTTTGAATTCACCGAGGACCCAAACTCAGGCCAAACATACCACCATTATCTAGAGGCACCTCAATCCACTGCAGACAGCAAAATTTTACAAATGTTCTCCTATCAAAATTTGTATATGTGGGTGAACTCTATGACTGGAATCTGATCCCTTCAAGAGCTGTCTCAGGCGATCTGAGCTACTCTTTTATCTTGTGTCCCTTGTTGACACCCCAGTCTTATCCACCCGATCCACCTCATGAGCTTATTAGGGGTTCTTCAACTTGATGCTCCGTGCTAATGAGGTTCTTAGGCCAACTCCTTGGTCACTCTGCCAGAGCTGTCCTGCAAGCTAGAAATGCTAGGCACACGCTCTCCAAGCCTCCTTTGCCTGGGGAGAGCACCCTTACACCTAGCCAGTTTTTCAATTCCATCAACCTTTCAACAGACCTAAGATATTCTAGGGCTGATTAAAAAACACAATAAACCTCCTTCAGACTCTGTCCTGTTCCTATTCTCAAGGAAGCTTTTCAGAGGCAGGACTCTGGTTAGTCCATTGATACTTACAAATTCCTTTTGCAGGCAAATTTGAATTTTTGAATCTTCACTGTCTTTGTACTTTTGCCTCTGGACTCTTCCAGGCTTGAAAGCTAGCAAGAAACTCAAAAACCCGCCTCTTTTGGCAGGCAACTGCTTAAGCATCCCAAAAGGGGAAAACTGAAAGTTTCTTATGGTTCCAGGATCCTAGAGGATTCTCAATTAGGTGGAAAAGGGAGATCACAAACAATGGACCCCTCCATTATAAATACAAAATCTCAGATTCATAAGTCAAAGACAGACGTTATTGGTACATTCTTTTAAAAAAATTATTTATTTAGAATATTCCCATAATTACACGATTTACATTCTTTCCCTCCCCTCCTTCCCTCTCCCCTCCTGCAGCTGACAAGTAATTCCAATGGGTTTTACATGTATTATTGTTCAAAACCCATTTCCATATTATTCATATTTGCAATAGAGTGATCATTTAAAGTCAAAATCTCTAACATATCCCCATTGAACCATGTGATTAATGATATGTTTTTTCTTCTGCATTGCTGTTCCCACAGTTCTTTCTCTGGATGTGGATAGTGTTTTTTCTCATAAGTCCCTCAGAATTGTCCTATATCATTGCATTGCTGCTAGTAGAGAAGTCCATTGCATTCAGTTGTGTCACAGTCTCTGTGTACAATGCTCTCTTGGTTCTGCTCCTTTAATTCTGCATCAGTTCCTGGAGGTTATTCCAGTTTGCATGGAATTCCTCCAGCTCATCAATTCCTTTAGGCACAATAGTATTCCATCTATTAGTATCTTCTTAAAGAGGACATTCCTTACTTTGGATGCACAGAGAATGCCTGGCAGATGCCCTAATAGTAAAATGTAAAGGTCTACATTTAAAACATCTTTTGTATTACTCCTGACATGAGATTCCTGCCCTGTGATGTTATGATCTGAGTGCATGATAATTGTGAAACCCAATAAGAGTTTTTCCCCCACACTTCCCTTCTTCCTTTTTTATCAAACTTGTGATTTTCCAGGCTTGGTCTAGAGTGACTGTGAGATAAGTTCAGGAAGATACATTTGCAAGGGAACATCCTTCTGACATAACCAGGGGTCTCTGTGTTCCTTGTAATCACTCACTTTTCTTGGACTTGTTCTGGAAGTCCTTAGATAAAATAATAAACTAGCTCCACATTCTCCCTCCCAGTCAGGACAAAAACTGTGTCTCCTTAAACTGTGCCTCTTTAACCTACCTGAGAATATTGGGGTTAGAAGCCAAATCCTGAGAATTATACCCTTAATGCCATCTCACACACTCTCTTCTTTCAATGAGCTATTGAAGAGATAGAAATCTCCACTATTAATATTGGAGATGTATAACTGTGGATCCCTATTATGGTTATAATATACAGGAACTGTTGGGTATTGAATGACTAACCAGGGGGGAAAGTCATTTGGGTTGTAAGGGTTACAAATGAGTCCCATAAGATGAAGGAAAGACAAGGCAAAGGAAGTGATGACAAGGCAAGGCACAGCAGGGTAAGGGAAGGGGTTTAAGGGAGGGAAGGAAAAGGAAGGGTAAATTCAATTTGGCAGTACTCTGCACTTCTGGGTCAGAGAAGTGACTAACAGAGGGAATATTATGCAGGGGGGGAACTATATTTTGCAAATGACATGATGGTCAAACTAAATCAATGGTGTCAGATCCAAACAGAAATGAGGGCCACTAATGTGTGTGTGAACCTTAAATTCCCAGACCCTACTTTATAAGATTGGATTAAGACCATTCCCCATTTGGGCAGTGAACTCTACTTAGATCAGAAATGTGAGAACTCTACTCCACCTACTTAAGTCTGCCCTAGGAGAAGATAAAGTTGTAAACTCCTTGCTGAACAATGAAAAGTACTTAAACCCATACTTAAGCTGTGCCTATTTTAGGAATAATACAAAAGGGTGCTAAGTACCTATAAAGGTCAGGCAACCTGTGAATTTACAAGGAACAAAGAGCTGAGAAACTTACTCAGAGCTTTCCTGGTATGAATTACTCAAAAGTTCACACTTTCTTAGGTGTGAACTAAGAATGGTCTGTCCTTTGAAAAACGTCTACTGTGATTGGTAGATGGGAGAACTTAGGGGAGGTGACAAAGGAGAAAATGCCCTTTAAAAGGAGACGAAAAGCTCTCTCTAAAAACAGTCATCTGGGAAAAGGCTGCCTTGAAGGGTCTCTCTTGAGACTCTCTCAAGGACATTCAGATAGAGGATTGAGGTGGTGAAGTCAGCTGAGATGGAGCTGGCCTGGTGTCACTAGAATCCTTGCTTGGACAGATCTTGTGGTGAGTGATTAAGGACTGACTGATCTTTTCTCCTAGGGGTTAGGCTTGGGTTGGCCCAGGACTGGCCAGGGCCGGCTTATCCTTTTCTCATTATTTCCTCTTTCTCTCTTTCTTTAATTCCTCATTGTATTATTAATTAAATTCTCTATAAAACCCAGTTGACTTGGGTATTTGAATAATTGGGAATATTTCCCTGGCGACCACCTTATATATTGATTTTAAAAACAAAACACTGTAGTGAAAACATATTTCCTGTGGTCACAATTTACTCACCCACTCTTTTATCTATTACAATTTATATCTTCCACTATTTTAACTCATTAGAATTTATGGCTCCCACTCTTTTAAATCTCACATGTGTGAACAGGGATTCCTATGGTCCACATATTGAACTAATTTTAAAGAGTAACATTATCTTTTATCTTTTTATTTATTTCATTAAATATTTCTCAATTATATTTTTATCTGGTTGAGATCACATTTCGATGTATTGTAGGTTGAAGGCCAATGGATGGCATATTTCAGAGCACTGATGTAGAGGAACTTTGAAAAGTTAATGCAAAAAATTAATTGAAAAAATAAATTCAGCAAAGTTATAAGAAGTTTTCACTATATCTCAAAATTTTGGTGTGTCGTTTCATTATTATCATTAGCTTCTAGAAAGAAAACTATTGTTTTTGTGATTTGCTTTTTGACCTACTCATTATTTAAGATGCTATTAAGTCTCCATTTGAATCTGTGTCTTTTATTTGTGCTCTCTGATTTAATAACTAATTATATTTTGTTATGCTCTAAAAAGGATGTATTTTACTATTTCTGTTTTCTTACATTCATCTAAAATACGTCTGTATCCTGATACATATCCAGTTTTTGTAAAAGTTCCGTATGGTACTGAGAAATGTATGTATTCTTTTAGATCTAGTTTCTCTGGCAAATTTATCTAATATAATATTTCCCCTTTAGATTTGTTTTTTTTTTGTTGTTGTTAGATTTGTCCAACTTGAGCAAAAGGCATGACTATGTTGAACAGAGATTCACAGTATTGTACAAGAGGCAGCAACAAAAAGCATCCCAAAGAAAAAAACACAATAAAGCAAAATGGCTGTCTGAGGAGGCTTTACAAGTAGCTGAGGAAAGAAGGAAAGAGAAAAGAGAAAAGTAAAGATATATGCAACCAAAAATAGAATTCTCTAAAATAGCAAAGGGAAATAAGATTTTCTTAAATGAACCATGCAAATAAATCAAAGAAAACAATAGAAGACAATAAATCTTTTAAAAAAATTAGTGCTATTAAAAAATGTTTCGTGTAAAAATATTGGTATGATAAAAGAGAAAATGGTAAGGATTTAACAGAAGTTAAGAAGAGATGGCAAGAATATACAGAACTGTACAAGGAAGATCTTAACATCTCTGGTAATTATGATGGTATCATAACTGATACCTCCTACCTCATACTGATACATCCTCAAGAATGAAGTCAAGTGGGCCTTAGGAAGTATTACTAAAAATAAGGGTGTGGAGGTGATGGAATTCCAATCAAACTATTTAAAACCCTAAAACTTGGGGAGGGGAGAGGAGAAGAAAATGAACTTTTTTTCCAATGAATAATGTTTGAAAATGACCAAATAAAATAATGTTTAAAAGGAAAAAAAAGAAAACCCTAAAACTTAATGTTGTTAAAATGCTACACTCAATACACCAACAAATTTGGAAAACTCAACAGTGGCTTCATGAACTGGAAAAGCTTGTTTTAATGTCCCAATTCTAAAGAAGGACAATGCCCCAAATGCTTAAATTACTAAATAATTGTGCTCATTTCACTTGCCAGCAAGTTTAAGTTTAAGATTCTGCAAGTCAGGCTTCGATAATATGTGAACCTCAAACTGCCACAAGTGCAGTCTAGTTTTCAAAGAGGCAGAGGAACTAGAGACTAAATTGCAAACATTCACTGGATTATGGAGAAAACAATTATTTCTCTTCACTGACTATACTAAAGACACTGGCTGAATGGATTACATTCAAGTCCTCAAGGAGATAGGAATACCAAATCATCTTGACTCTTAAGGAGCCTGTATGCCATTTAAGAAGCAACAATTAAAATTGAACTTGGAACAACTGATTGGTTTAAGATTGGGAAAGCATTATAACAGGGTTCCATATTGTCACCATTTCTTTAATTCATATACAGAATTAATTATGCAAAACACCAGGCTGGATAAATCAAAAGTCAAAATTAAGGTTGCTAGAAGAAATATCAGCAATTTGAGGTCTGCAGATGATTCCACTCTGATGACAGAAAGAATAATTAAGGAGACTCTTTTTTAAAAATTATTATTATATTTTATTTGATCATTTCCAAGCATTATTCGTTAAAGACATAGATCATTTTCTTTTCCTCCCCCAACCCCCATAGCCGACGCGTAAATCCACTGGGCATTACATGTTTTCTTGATTTGAACCCATTGCTATGTTGATAATATTTGCATTAGAGTGTTCATTTAGAGTCTCTCCTCTGTCATGTCCCCTCAACCTCTGTATTCAGGCAGTTGCTTTTTCTCAGTGTTTCCACTCCCATAGTTTATCCTTTGCTTATGAATAGTGTTTTTTTCTCCTGGATCCCTGCAAGTTGTTCAGGGACATTACACCGCCACTAATGGAGAAGTCCATTACGTTCGATTATACCACAGTGTATTAGTCTCTGTGTACAATGTTCTCCTGGTTCTGCTCCTCTCGCTCTGCATCACTTCCTGGAGGTTGTTCCAGTCTAATTAAGGAGACTCTTGCTCCTGTGGGAAGACTTTCAGAGACCTATTTGTATATAAATTACCTTTATATAAAGTGTATGTTTCACATTACCCATATTTATGGTTATATATCATTGTTATGTTCCTTGCTGTTAACATACTGTCTCTTCCACTAGAATATATATTATATTCCATCTATATATGTTTATCTATATCTATCTATATATAGATAGATATATATCTATATATATCATAATATATATGATATTATATCATATCAAAGACTATTTTGTGTTATCCTTTTTTATATTCTCAACATTTATCAAAATGCCTGTCACCAAATGAATTGTTTAAATGATTGTTGAGTTACTAAATTACTGAATAAATGATTGCTCCTATTGATGATAGTGTTGTGGGAGAAACACACCCAAGTTTGTAGCAGGGTCTTGTCCCAAGAACGGGAGACTCAAACTCTGTTCAATCTAGAAGTAAAAAAAAAAAAGAATTTTATTTGAAGGAGAATTTTATGGTGATATAACAGGTTAATAGCTGGTGGAATAGTCTGGGTGCTAATCAGGTGGCTTTAGGTGCGATGGATAAGCCAAGGGGCTAGTAGAGTAGCCTCTTTGGAGCTGATGGAATAACAGCTCTCCAGGTGTGAAGTAGCTGATCCAAGAGTAGAGTACCAGTTCCACTGCAGAATAGCTTTACATGTGTGGAGCAGTAGCCCCAGCTAGAGAGTAACAGCCTACTCTCTCCACCAATCAGGGATAGCATATTTATTAACATCTGGGGGGTGTCTGGTTATCTCCCATTCCAAAGAAGTCTTCACTTTTCCCAAAAACCCTGGAAAATAGGCATGGCCAAATTCAGGTAGAGATGTACTTGGGGGTTTGGGATGTATGTCAATGGGAATAAGGAGAATGTGAAAGTTTGGGGGATTCTTCTGGAATGCCAGAGTCCCCAGTGTGCAGGTTCTGTGTTCCCCACTGTCCACCTTGTCATCATTTGACAATGTGGAAGAGCTCTTGCTGCCTTTATGGAATGTGAATATAGGGTGAGACTCAATACATTGGAAGAATACTATAAGTAATCCATTACATCTTACAGTTTTAAAGTAAATAAAGGAAAATATGAGCAATTAATAAAGCAGATTAGGCACAAAGCTGATGCTTAGTATATAATATTACAGATCCAGTACATGGAATGGGTAACTGATCAATCTGTAATTCATGTTTGATTAATTCTGAAACTACAACTTTTGCAGTTAATATTTAACTAGGGTTAACTGGTGAGAAATGCAAGATTTCAGAATATGAGGGTCTTATTCCTATTACTGACCACTGCCCATCTCCATCAATAGCAACATAAATGTCATCTTTAAAGATGAATCCCTATAATGATCTAAACTAAATCAGTAGTTTGACCATGCGAAGATACAAGCTACTAAGAAACTCAGAGCAAAAAAAAGTATAAACCAGGATTTTTTAACAAACAGTTCTAAAGTTACATTACATTCCTTTTTGTTATAGTAGTACATAAATAATGGATTTTTATTATTCATTTGCTTTTATTTTTGAGTTTTGAAAATTTTTATTTAATTTAGAATATTTTTCCATGGTTGCAAGATTCATGTTCTTTCCTTTCCCCTTTCACCCACCCCGTCCCATACCTGATGCACAATTCCACTTGGTTTTACATATGTCATTGATCAAGACCTATTTCCATATTATTGATATTTGCAGTAGGGTGATCATTTAGAGTCTATATCCCAAATCATATCCCCATCGAACCATGTGATCAAAGCAGTTGTTTTTCTTCTGTGTTTCTACTCCCACAGTTCTTTCTCTGGATGTGGATAGTGTTCTTTCTCATAAGTCCCTCAGAATTGTCCTGGATCATTGCATTGCTATTAGTAGAGAAGTCCATTACATTCAATTGTACCACAGTGTATCAGTCTCTGTGTACAATGTTCTCCTAGTTCTGCTCCTTTCACTCTGCATCAATTCCTAGAGGTTGTTCCTGTTCGCATGGAATTTCTCCGATTTATTATTTCTTTTAGCACAATAGTATTCCACCACCAACATATACTACAAATTTGTTCAGCCATTCCCCAATCAAAGGGCATTCCCTCATTTTCCAATTTTTTTTCCAATTTTTGCCACCACAAAGAGCTCAGCTATGAATATTCTTGTATAAGTCTTTTTTCATTTTCTCTTTGGAGTATAAACCCAGCAGTGCTATGGCAGGGAGTTTCTTAGTGACCTTTGGGCATAGTTCCAGATTGCCCTCGAGAATGGTTGGACCAATTCACAACTCCACCAGCAATGTATTAATGTCTCAATTTTGTCACATCCCCTCCAACATTTATTACTTTCCTTTTCTGTCATGTTAGCCAATCGGCTAGGTGTGAGATGATACCTCAGAGTTGTTCTGATTTGTGTTTCTCTGATTATGAGATTTAGAACACTTTTTCGTGTTCTTAATTTATTATTTAATTAATTTTTAATTTAATTTTTTAAATTTTTAATTAATTAATTAATTAATAGTTTTGATTTCTTTATCTGAAAATTGCCTATTCATGTCCCTTGCCAATTTATCAATTGAGGAATGACTTGATTTTTTGTACAATTGATTTAGTTCCTTATAAATTTGAGTAATTAGACTTTTTTCAGAGGTTTTTGTTATAAAGATTTTTTCCCAATTTGTTGTTTCCCTTCTAATTTGGGTTACATTGGTTTTGTTTGTACAAAACCTTTTTAATTTAATGGAATCAAAATTATCTATTTTACATTTTCTAATTTTTTAAAAATTCTTGCTTGGTCTTAAAATCTTTCCTTCCCCAAAGATCTGACAATTATACTATTCTGTGTTCACCTAATTTACTTATAGTTTCCTTCTTTATATTCAAATAATTCACCCATTCTGAGTTTATCTTGGTGTAGGGTGTGAGATGTTGATCTAAGCCTAATCTCTCCCATACTGTTTTCTAATTTTTTAAGGAAGAAAAATAAGGATACAAAAGAAAAGATGCAAAAATTATGAAATTTTGTTTCAGATAGGTTTCAGATAGATTATAAATGAGTCTTCTCATACTGAAATAAGTATTGGTTAAGTCATTTTGACTGGATAATTACAGAAAAATAAAACCATCTGACAATCTTGCCTTTTTCAAATTTAATATTTCTTTCTCCCCCAAGAAAGCTCTTGAGAAAATATCTCCTAGTCTTGCTTCTACTCTTTGCCTGATTCCAAATTGTTTCTTAGAGTTGTAAGTTACCTCTTATGAGGGTAAATGTCAGAGAATTGAGGCAGAATAGAAAATTAAAATTGCTTTTCTAGTCTGGCTAACAGTACAGCATAGGGCAGTGATGGTGAATTTAGAGACTGAGTGTCCAAACTGCAACCCTCTTGCTGCAGGTGAGCCCCTGCCTTACCCCAGATGGGGGAGGGAGGAAGCACTCCTTTTGGGCTGCTGAGAAAAGGGGTGAGTCATGTGAGAAATATCCCCAGGTATGGTGGAGAGGGAGAGGGAACAGCCCCCTCCAGGACTTGTACCATAGGTTTGTCAATGGGCATAGGAGAAGAGACTTTCAAAAGAAACTTAATAATGTTACCATTCCAGTCCATCCTCCACAATTTGATTTTTAAATGATTTTCTTTAAGATTTGATCCTGTTATTCCTCCATTCAATCACTCCCAGTGGTTTGGTATTCCTATTAGAAAAAATTAATTCCTTTGTTTAGAGAATAAAGTTATCTGGCTCAAACCTACCTTTTGTTAATTAATTAATTAGTTAATGTAAAGATATTTTTCCATGGTTACATTATTCATGTTCTCTCTCTTCTCTCTTCCCTCCCCCCTCCCAGAGCTGGCAAGCAATTCCCCTGGGTTATATATATTTTATCACTTGATACCTATTTACATATTATTCAATTTTGTAATAATCTTTTAAAACTAAAACCCCTAATCATGTACCCATATAAACAAGTGATCAATCATATGTTTTTCTTCTGTATTTCTACTCCCACAGTTCTTTCTCTTGATTTGGATAGCATTCTTTCTCATAATTCCCTAGGATCCTGGATGTCCTAGATGACTTGGATCTTTACATTGCAAAGTCAATTACATTTGGTCACTCCACAATGTTTCAGTTTCGGTGTACAATATTCTCTTGATTCTGCTTGTTTCCCTCTGCATCAGTTCATGGAGGTCTTTCCAGTTTAGAAATCAAGCAGTTCATCGTTCCTTATAGCACAATAGTATTCTATCATCACCATATACAACAATTTGTTCAGCCATTCCCCAATCGAGGGACATATCCTCATTTTTCAATTTTTTTTTTGCCACCACAAAGAGTACAACTATGAATATTTTTGCACAACCATTTTTTATTATCTCTTTGGGGTACAAACCTAGTAGTGGTATTGCTGGATCAAAGAACATGCCTTCTTTTAAAGACTTTCAGGCATACTTTTAAATTGCCTTCCAGAATGGTCAAAACCTGCCTTTAAAGTGTCATTGAATAATTCTCCACTTCCTACATTCTGGGATCCAGACACTTGGCCTTCTCTCTGTTGCGCACGTAGGCCATTCCATTTTACATTTCTGTGCTATCTGTCCCCCATGACTAGAATATACTTCCTGGTAACTTATGCGACATAGAATTCCTTCTTCCTTCAAGATAAATCTCAATCACCACTTTTTACATGAAGCTCACCCCCAAATAGTAATGTCCTTCTTGCCAATTGCATTTATTGTATATATGTATATGGATATATTTGTATGTGTATGTATTTACTTGATTTTTTCATCATTAAGACTCTAAAGTCTTTAGGAAGTATGATTGCTTTATTCTTTGTATTTGTAACCCCATCACCCAGAAGGGTGTTTGGCACATAATAAGCCCTGGATAAATACTTTTTCATAGACTAGTTTTAGCTTTAAATGAATGATCCTGAAATTTGTTTGCAAATGGTAGGAGGAAGTTTAAAATATCCTAATGTAATCAGTGTGTACACATATACAAAATATTTTATGATAACTTATTTAACAAAGTATCCCCAGCTAAAGAAATTGCATGTTTATTTTGAAATTAAAATCTACAAGAGATTATTTGGGGTGGGGAAGTCATTTGAGCTGAAAAATTAAATATTTTTAAAATAATTTCTAGGATTTTAAAAATCACATTAGGAATAATTTTAAAATAAGACATCAGTTTGAAAATGCAATCATTATTGGAATTATTTTAAAAAATTTAGGAAGGAAAAATATAAAAACAATCTATTTTACTTTGAAAAGTTAAAATCATTTTATACTGTTCACAGTAGTAGTGGCTTTTAGTACAGAAAGAACCTGATCTCAAATACTGAAGAAACAGAGAAAAGAGATTTGATTTAGAGAAATTATATGAAGTCCATATCCAGGTTATAGTTCTAAAATCACAAATAACACAATTTTACCACTTAAAATTTATTGCCTTATATTGCTAGATTTTTTTTTCATCTTGTGTGTATTTTTACTTTTGTAGCCTAGCTTGGGATAAAAAGTGGGGTTCCCTAATTGTGGCCTGTGCCCCCCAGAGCTTCCAAACTATAAAAGGAGACCACCATGGGATGCTTTATTAAATTGTTGCACCAGAGTTGGAACACTCCCTTAAGCTAAATGTTCAAGACAATGCCCAGGAACAAATAGAATAACTCAATTTTTGGAAAAAAGTATAATTCTTAGTTCAAATGGCATCATTTGTATGTTGTTTCATTCATTATCGCTTATCTTGTCAACATGCTACCCTGATGGATTCCAGCATCCCCTGGAACTATCTTTTAAGGCTATAGTTTTAGGGACAGTCAAAAGGTTGGGATCAGATGTGTTTTACAAGGTAAACAATTGAGGATACTTTCTGATACTCTTGGTGCCAAGATGGAGGAACAGGCAGGGGAGGGTTATATTAAGTTGCTAATTCATATATTTTCTCTACTTGGAAGAGTTGCTTTTGGTCTTTCTCATTGACATCACTGGGAGCTTTGGAATGCAAATTGGGACAGGCTGTAGGGCTGTGAGAGATTTGTTGTAGAGGAAGGGGGAAAGGTGTTTGTATTTTGGTTTGGCAGATCCTCTCAGAATTCATAGGGGACTTTTAAAGCAGGCCCAATTTCGGAGAGGAACTAGGGGTGGAGGGCAAGAGGCTGGCAAAGTGGTGGAGGCTCACAAAAATGGTTTGTTTTAGAGAAAGGGGACTGAGGGTTTTAAAAGAAAAGGTTTCCTAGACTCTAGTTGCTAACTAGTTCCTAAAATCATTGGGGTCCTGTGTAGGATGAGATTCAGTGTATAATTCTCAGAGTAGTATTTGGCTTGTAACCCCATTTTTAAGACCCCTTAGAATTACCATTCCTTGGAGTAGGGCTGCATCCCCCTCCTAAATTTCTTACTTTTCCTGACCCTTTTTCAAAAACCTTGAGAAAAGTTTATCTGTAGCCTAGGAAAAAGGCCAACTATGTGATAAACTGAAGAAGTAAAGAACAGTGAGTTTCAATTGTATCTTCACTGTCCTAGGCTGAGAATCTCATGAGAGTCAGGTATTTTGAAATGTTGAAAATCATGCACAAAAGCCTTGAAATGTCATAGCCCCACCTTCTGTGGGATTGAACAGGGAGAAGGAGGAGAATCTTGTGTCAGGATTATTAGAAAACTCTGTGATTGTACCTAGAAAGAAAGAGGATATTTTTGCCAAGCAGCTTGTGTGGGCAGAATCTCTTTTCTTTCCCTTCCCCTCCTTTTTCCCCACACCCTTTTCTCTGCCAGCATCTTGTCAAGTCTCCTATCTGCTCATTAGAGTGATTTCTGTGGGCGCAAGCTCCCCCAAAATTCCACTCCACACAGGTACCAATTTAAGGGGAACACTTAAAGGAAAAAGTCTTAATACACTTCTTATGGGAAAGATACAGATATTTCTGTCTCACTCAGGCCAAAGGGGCCAAAAGCTTTTATGTTAGAGTTGAGAGTGAGACCATCCTGTCTTATAAGGAGATGCTGCCTTTTCACTATAGCCCTCCCAAATATTAGGGTTACTAGAAAATGTTACTCTGAGAATCACACATTTAATTTCACTCCACACAGCCCTTTTAGGAAATTCTACTAAAACACAAATTCATGGAACATCAAACAAAAATGTGATATTGCAGAAATTTTCAACTTCCGTAAAATACACATAATACAATGTCGTTTAAAGTCTTTCCGTCTCCTAGTTATATTGTGAAACATAAGAAAAACATACTGTTAGCTCGTCCAATGGAGAAGAAACCCCACCATCCCTGTAACTACATACCCTAACTGCCACCACTCAGGCAGAAAACATAGCCCAAGTTGATGCATTAAGGTCCCCTGAGGGTAAGAAAGGACACTAACACTACCGTGACTACCACTTCCCCTTCAGATCTAAGGGCTTAAAGAGAAGAGACAACCATGGATTCTGTGGTCAACACTCCCAAGAATGACAGAGACCTTCCCAGTTTTTCAGTGGTCCTACTTTAAAAACCCATCCCCCATGTCCATAAAATGGGATAGAACTTGTATAGAAGGGGCTAACCATTCCCTCCCACCACCTACACCAACTGTCAACCAACTGCCACCAAAGGGAAGATCAATGCTCAGCTTAAGTCACTAGAATCATAATGCTTTTCATCTAGAGCAATAGGCTTATCATTCTCTTTCAGTGGAGGAGCTCTGTGTTACCAGAGCTCTGGGAAAAGGGGCAGCCATCCTTATCCCTATTAACACGAACTATTAAATAACTGTCACTGTTCAGATAAAGAAGGGAGGCTGGTTAAATCAACAAAGGATTCAGAGGGTGAGACAAGAAGCAATGTTAGATTCCTCTCTTCCTAAACTGGGAAGATCTACAGTTCCCACAGTCTTGGTCCCTGCCAAAGCCAGGACAGAGATTGGTAGATTATACTGGGACAGCTTTGGTCCTATGGATTCAGGACTAAATGAATGTTGTTCCTTCCTGGGGAGAGCTCCATAAATTGTATAAGTTTGTGAGAATGATTAGGAATAACAACCCAATTCAAACTATAGATTATTTTAGTCATACTCTGCAAAGCCTCATTGATTTTAGTTGGACTTGGGGTAGGGGCTGGGAAAGGAGGCAGCAATCGTGGAAATCATTGTTCTTGACACCACTTCCCTTGCCCTGATGAGTGGAATAAAAGTGTGTGATTTTTTTCTTTACTCTCATTTTTTTTTCTAACTCCAAATATTCTTTGATTTTGAGTGGGTGGCACTGGGTGCCTGTTCTTTTTATCACACTCATTGAGATTTCTGCTGAAGGCAAAGATTTCAGCCTCCCATAGTTTATCTATAGGATCCTCAGGAATCATGAATGACAGCAACCCTTGTTAGTGTTTTCTGCAGGAGCATCTACCTTTGCTGAGGAAGGAACACAGGAATCTAAGGAATAAAGCAATGAATTGCACTGAAAGGCAACTATCAAGCACTCAGATTCAGGGTGTGGGGGATAAAATCCAGCAGGAATTCTCCACTTAAATAAACAAAACTGGAATCAGAAAATGAGAGTGAAGAAAAGTAGTGGTTTATTCCTTTCATGAAAGGAGGCACTCCAGCTTTGGACTTAGAAGTGCAAATTGGCTAGGCACAGACAGGCAATATATAGGTCCCTAAGCACAAGATACCCCCACTTTCCCCTCCCTTTGTCGTGTCAATTTCCCATCTTGGGGTCTTGACTTATAGTCTACAACACATGGGCTCTAACTCAGGTTCAAAGAATGGTGAGGTGCCAAAGTACACAAAGGAAGAGTTATAGTGAACATTTTCCTTTTAATATTTTTAAGAAATAAAGAAGCAACTGAGTTATTAATTGCCCTTGAGTTGGGGGCCCTCTGTGTCTTATCAATTCCTTTTCCCAGGCCTGTCCAGTAGCCTTTTAGATAAATAGTCAACAAAAGGCAGCAAAGTAGCCTTGCACATCCCTTTCCCAAGTTGGGGTATTAGCTGGGTGTTTTTGCCTTGAGAATATTGGGGTGTGGTGGGGGTAAGCCAAATGCTCATTCTGAGAATAATGCACTTAATTCTATCTCACTCAATCCCCCTTTCTTTTATTTTCAGAGATATGTTCTTACTTACCTCAGTTTCCCTCTCTAAATCTAGATAAACTGAGTTGATATAATCTCCTTCCTTTCTGAATTCTACTATTGTATAACAATCAGCTGCAGGTTTTCAATAGATCCACGAGGCAAGGAATTAGGGAGGGTATAATTAGAAGGCTGCCTAAAGCACAAATCATAAAGAATGTAAGTTGTTTTAATTGACTTATTTTCAACCAGGATAGCCAAAGCCCCATTAATTAGGGAAAACCTCTTCTAAACTGGTACACAAGCTGTTTTACCTTTGGCAATCTCCTTTATCACTTTCCCACTATCATCTATTTTGTATGTAATAGTTAATTTACATATTCCCAACTACTTAAGCAGGGAATTATGAACAAAGTTCCTCATAGGAACAGAGGAACTCAGTACAATAGCAATTAATGACATTGATTAAATATTAGACTTCCTTGCACTTGGATAACATCCCCATAGCCAACAAATGCCATCTTCAGAAATCCTTTTGTTCCAAGTTGCTTATAGAGATCCTTGAGAAGTTCCTGTTAGAATCTTTTTGTATGGCAGATCTCAACACTTTTATGAACATATAAGTAACAACACTGTTGCTGTTAGATTTCTCTACTCCAGGTTCTGTAAAAGATACAGAAAGTTTTGGGCCATAATTTTGAGCCTAAGATTCAAGCTCCAATTATGGTCAATTAAAACTGGAGGTCCCCTTTTATAACTGTTTCTACATGACCTTGACAGCAAATACAGATCATTGATTAACAACCCCCCCCCCCTTAGCTAGCACTTGAAAAATTCTAACATTCAACTATTGCTAATAAGCAAACTATTGTTTGCTTAGGAGATTGAATATTTACACTTTTATTTTACAATTTGCATTATGGGCTGATTATAGGAATTTGTCATAAAAGAAAAAAGCAAGGATAAGATTATAGCTGTCCTGATTGGTTCCTTTAGTTCTAAGGAGGGCAAAGAGTGACTTAACATCATCTGACTTTATATACAGACCAGAGCTTTCAATGGCTCATGCCATAACTATCATCAGAATCTGGTGGGTCTTACAAAGTCAGAAGAATCCCATTGTAGCTCAGGCTAAGATTGTCTTTCCAATTCTTATTAGGATTTTCACCTGTCCTCAAAGCTCTTCCCTTGAATGGTGGATCAGTCATCAGATAGCTATACCAGAATTCCAAGCTCATAATATCAGTTGAGATCCCAAGAGCCTTTTACCTTAAATGACAAATCTTACCAATTGCAGCTCAGGGAAGTTTACCTTCTCAGTAATCCATTTCCATTATCCTGAAATTCCATAACCCAAACAAACCTTTTGTTTTACAGGGCTGATTGCTTTGTCTGCTCTAATGACTTCTTAAAGCCATGCAAATTTACAGATGAAATATTTTTCTTTTTAACTTTCCCATAAAGTAAATGCCAATTTTGTATATTCTTTATGCTTTTTTTTTTCACTATTTTAGCCTCCACAGACTTGATAATAGATCTAACTGAAAAGGCTTTATTCCCATCTATTAAAATTTATTTACTTCTTTGAGAGTGCTCAGGGCCATGAGGCTTACCCCTCCTCTTTGGTAGTAAACTTGCTAGTTTCAAAACATTCACTTCTTTCCTTCAAAGCCTCTGCTCAAAGCAAAATAGAATTTTCTTTTTGCCTTTTTTTTCTTCACCCATCCTATATGCTTGAAACTTACATATGACATTCCTCTCAACAAACTTTACTTAAAAGCCCCATACTCTGATTAAAGTCACTTAACAACCTGTTTTTCATAGTCTAATCCAACACCCTTTCACATACTATTTTCTTTTCACCATCATTATTCAAATAAACTTCACCAGGTATTATTTTTAATCTAATTAGTCATTTGCATACTATATCTTAGCACATTGTTTTATCCAATTCACCTGAGACCTTAATTTAGTCCACATTATAAATTAATAAATCATTTATGATTAAACAAAAATTACATTCAAACAATGAAATTGTTCTTGTCTGAAAAGTACATATTTTAGTAGCAGTCCAGATAGCACTGTCGTATTTCATAGATTATTTAGCAGTATTCCAAAGTACTGATACATGTTCTATTTAAAATTTACAGACTTGAAACTTTTTCTTTCCCAGTGCTTGATGTATTTTCACTTGTGAGCACTTTCCTATATTACCCAAAATCATAGTGTTTTTATCACCTCTGCCTTCTAAAAATCTGGTACTAAATTATGATACAAGTTATTGAATTATTGTACTTCTTTAAACAACCAGTAATTATTATGAATTTGCTTTTCATCTGTCTATTATTTAGCTGCTTGTTGATCTTAAAGCAAACTCTGATAAACAGGCTGGTGACCAATTTTCAATATTAAGACAATTTAAGTCAATTCTCTATTTTAATTTACTCAGATGAAAACCCATTCCTGATACTTAAAAGTTTAAATCTTTAGCATTTTGTTTACTTTATATCTCAGTGATAACAGCATGCTGTACCATTACTAGATTGGTACAGAATAAGAAGTCTTCTGTAATCTTTTAAACCTGATAGGCAATTTTCAGTAATGAGACTGAAACTTTATGTTCATTTTGCTCAGTTCAACAAGTGTCTTTCAGAATTAGGATGTTATTTTTCAAAACCACATATGTACATACTCTAACTTTGAAATAAACACTGTTTAGGAAATCCAACTGAGAGATAAAACACCTCTTTCTGTCCTTCCCACCTTCCTTATTCATGGTCAGAAGAAAAGAAAAGGGAGGTGTGGAACAAGTTTTTTTACCTGCCTCTGCTTTTCCTAAAACAGAGGGTTTTAAAACCTAATGAATAATTCATTTTCATTTAATTAAACTACCTTAGAGTTTAAGTTACTCACAATTCACACATAAGTTCCTTTTCTAACCTCTTAACTCACTTTATTGTCTTCCAAACATGACCAAATTCAGGAATACAGAGAGAGAGCGAGAGCAAGAGAGAGAGAGAGAGAGAGAGAGTTAACAAATCACATGGGTTTTCCCCCAACCTCCCACTTGAATGCACATGACAACATAGATTTACAAGGACAGACAACAAACAGTTAAATACATTTTGCTCTTCCCCATACTCCCAGATGGGGGTGGGGCAGGGTTTGGGTTTTTCTTACAATAATGACCATTTGGTTGTTCAGCCAAAAAATAATTTCTTTCTTTAAAAAATAATCTCTTACCTTCCATTTTAGAATCAATACTGTGTATTGGTTCCAAGGCAGAAGAGTGGTAAGAGCTAGGCAATGGAGGTTAAGTGACTTACTTGCCCAGGGTCACATGGCTAGGAAGTATCTGAGGCCATATTTGAACCCAGGACCTCCCATCGCTAGGCCTGGCTCTCAATCCACTGAGCCACCCAGTTGCCTCCTCTTTTGTTTCTTTTTATGCATGTCCTACAATCATTGGTTGAGTGAGGGGAACAGGAAAAAATTTTCCCTTTTCACCTGAGCCACAGCAAGTTCTCTTTGTTACTAAGCCTAGCTCCTGAGGGCAGTATAATTAGGGAGGAACTAGTGACTCCTGTGTCTATCAGGAAGGTGGCTTCCACTTCCTGATTCTCTCACCCTCACTTTTATCAAGGACTTTGGGTGGATGTCCTCAATAAAGTGAGAGAGAAGACCTTCTGTTCTTTTTGTCTCTCAGGACAATTTCTTTTCAAGTGACCCACTTGCCCACAGTTATAACAAGCAAGGTGGGTGCATGCTGTTCCCTGGGGCTTTTCAAAAAGGCTCTTTCCTCCTTTTTGCCTGGGGGTCATTCCTTTCTTACTCTGTTCTCCCTCCTGTGATTCTTTTGCAACCATCTGCACAATTGGTAACGGTAACTTAGCATGTCCATCTTGCTGCTTTTTCATAACCTGAAACATTGCCTTAATCTGCTCCCTCCTCACAAATAACTGTTGGATTTGTTGTAATAGCTCATCTAATGGCGTATTTGCCCAACCCTCTACTTTTGAAGTTTCTTGCTAATATCTGGCCAAAAATTAGTTACAAAATTAGGTTCTTATGAGACCTTCTCCTATGAAGTCAGTCACATCTACGCCAGAGTATCTGGTCATCAAATCTTCCAATCAATTCATTTCTTCTCCTGTTTTGCTTCAGACACCTTATTCAGATTCTGATTCTGGGACGTGACTGTTCTTAGGCCCTGAATGATAATTCTCCTGAGGTCTCTCATGTTCTCCTAAAGGGCTGGGTTCTAGTGGTATCAATTAGGGTCTTAGAGTAGAAATTTTTTTTGCTTGCCCCTACATCCACCCTGGGCTATGGGGTGCTCGTTATCACAGGCTCTCATAGCAGCTCCTCTAATCTGGCCTTGTTCTCTTGAGAAAAGATGGCCCAGTATAGACACCATTGCAGACCAGTTATATATATTAGGACAGAGGAATCAATTAAACTGGTTTAAATCTAATTTCCTGTTCCAATAGGACCTCCCTTAGTGGGTACTGCTTTACTACCCCCTCCCTGGGGGCAGATTTTTCTGATTTTCTATTAGCTGTTTAAGTTCTTGACACAGGGGTCTATAAGGAGTGGGTAGGGAAGCTGAGCTCTCCTTGGGTGGAGGTGCTGATGCCTTAGGAATAGGAGGAGGAGACTGTGAAGGAAGAGGGTGAGCCAGAACAGAAATATAGGGAGGAGAAAGAGCTTCATGGGGATCCCATGAATTTTTGTCCTTATTCTCCCAACATGATTTCAACACTTTCTTCTCCTTTTCCCTTTTTAGAACAAAAGTTCCCACTTCTGGTACCCAGAAGGCATCATAAGCTCATAAGCACATTCTTCCTCACTTGGGAACTGCTTGTTATTAACATAAAGACTAAAAAGTTGACATATCCAATATTCCAAGGAGCCAAACCTCAGTTAAAAAAAAAAACAACACTCTGACAAAGGAGAAATCCTGCCCATACTCCCCAGTAGCATTTTATCATTATTTTATTATCCTTATTCTTATATTTGGGCAAACTATCCCAAGATCCTAATCTAATACCCAATGGACTATTCTGGTACTTCTGAAAAATTTCTTCTCTCATTTTTGGTGCTCTTTTAAATTGAAATTCTTTGGCCCATTCTCAGTGTTTGCCTGTCTTAGAATCAAGATGCCTAGAACTCTGTCAAATTCCTCCCAGCAGTAAAACCCCAATTCATGTACTCTTAGACTCATTAGCCCAAGAATTTTGGTGAACTGCATCCCAGATTGTCCACCTCCATCCTTATCCATTTGAGATAACCTGCAAGTCAGAAAAAAAATAGTACCAGTCATTTACCCCTGGACCTCTTGGTCTAAGAGATCCCACGATCTAGCCCAGAGTATTTCAATATTGCAAATTCTCAACAGACTTGGGATGTTGTAGGGTCATTCAATCAAGAGAGCCCCCTCCTGCTCTCCTCAGCTCCCTTGAATGTCTCACACACATAACTGGCCCCTTCCCCCTTTTCTGGTCGGGCCCCATATGGGTGTACTGAAACCGCATACTCAGGGGCTCAGCACTTGCCCTGCATCTCTGATGCATCTTACATGTACATATCCAGGGAAACTTTCCAGAGATTAGGGCTTAGACCAAACTTCCCCTCCACTTGGACCCATGTGGACACTTGCACAATCCTCTTCACAGGTTTTTTGTTTTTAATTTTTTTTTATTTTGGTCCAAATTTTCTCTTCTATTTACTCTTACCTTCTTATCCCTTCAGGCTTGGAAGGTGGCAGAAGCTCACAGACCACCTCCTCCCCTCCCCTAAGTGGCTGAAATCACCAGCAGATGCATCCTACAACTCCTGAAGGAGGGAACTGAGAGCCTTTCTACAGTTCTAGGAATCTCAGATGAGTCCCCAACTTTGTGGGATAAAATCCAGCAGGAATTCTCCACTTAAATAAACAAAACTGGAATCAGAAAATGAGAGTGAAGAAAAGTAGTGGTTTATTCCTTTCATGAAAGGAGGCACTCCAGCTTTGGACTTAGAAGTGCAAATTGGCTAGGCACAGACAGGCAATATATAGGTCCCTAAGCACAAGATACCCCCACTTTCCCCTCCCTTTGTCGTGTCAATTTCCTATCTTGGGGTCTTGACTTATAGTCTACAACACATGGGCTCTAACTCAGGTTCAAAGAATGGTGAGGTGCCAAAGTACACAAAGGAAGAGTTACAGTTAACATTTCTTTTAATATTCTTAAGAGATAAAGAAGCAACTGAGTTGTTTATTGCCCTTGAGTTGGGGGCCCTCTGTGTCTTATCAGTTCCTTTTCCCAGGCCTGTCCAGTAGCCGTTTAGATAAACAGTCAACAAAAGGCAGCAAACTAGCCTTGCACATCCCTTTCCCAAGTTGGGGTATTAGCTGGGTGTTTTTGCCTTGAGAATATTGGGGTATGGTGGGGGTAAGCCAAATGCTCATTTTGAGAATAATGTACTTATCTCACAGGCACATTTTGACCCTGCTCAACTCAATTAAATTAAAATAGTGATATGCTAGAGTTACAAAGTTGAAAAATGATCTAGAATCTCAAATTGAATGTATCTTAAAGATATTCAGTATGTTATGAGAAAAAACAAACTCAACAGTTTTGTTGCAATGAATCTGTTGGAAATGACCTTTGGAAAAGGTAGAAAATTGACCTTCAGTGTCATCTAGTTGAATCATCTTTCATTTTGGAGATCAGCAAAGGACATGAAAGCAACTTACACACAATCCTAACAATCTAAGTTAGCCTCTGAACAAAGAGAGAATCTGCTTACTTGCTCAAGTGCTTTCTCTCTCATTTCTACATATAGAAATATAGATAAACACATCAAAGAAATTTAATATTTTGTTATTCAAAATAGCATCCCTAAAGGGAAATAGCACATGAAATTGAAATTCTCTATTATATATGTTTGCTTGGACATTTCACATACATAAACTCAATTTTTGACTTTCCAAAATGTCTTGTAGGTCAGTGTTTTCTTTTGGTCTTGCATCTGTGTTCCTTTGTGCAATTTAAAAACTGCTTCAATGATGTTTTTCTTCTTACCTGTGTTTTTTGGCAACTCTGCTAATCTGCCAGAATAACTTCCCCAATAAGAACGCTAATCCATAGCAAATCACTCCATAACCCACTAATCCAAATATACCTACAAAACCAAAAGATAAGGGCTTTCCCTTTCCAATGGAGTTATGCTCCTTAACAATAATGGGTCTTTCCATTACTATTCAGATAAAGACTTTGTCAATGAAAGAGCTTTCTCAGAACCAGAGAGAGAGTTTGAGGGTCTAGTAGGAGTGGGAACTTCAAGAGCTGCGGAAGAAAAAATTATCAGTATAGGTGTAAACTGCAAAAGGAGAAAGAGAAAGTAGCACTAAAGCTGTGGCAGAGAGGGAAGGGAGAGATTGAGGAAGTGCCACAGAAACTTGTATCTACCTCTTCTGAGACTGAGGGAAAGGCTAAGAGAGGGTCTTCTCTTTCCCCAACTTGATATCCTGGTACCTGCCTTGAGATGGTTCTGTACTCTTCATGTGTCTCCTGCCTCACCAAGCTACTGGCATGGACTTCTTTCCTGGTTGCTCCAGAAAGCTTGGTTTTTATTCATCAGACCCCTGGACCTTACTTCTACCACTGTTTGTTGTACATTAATGTATGGGGATAGGGCAGAAGGTGGTAGGTATTTGGCTAAAGAGAAAAACTATCTACTGCCTCTCACTGACCTCTACCTTTTTGTAGACAGAATCACTCTTTCCCAAATCTGTCCTTCAGGTGATCCTAAATGTGTGACTTTGTTTTTAATTTTAATCATTGCCATTGCCTCAAAGAGGCATGAAGAATGAAGCCCTTTATCCTGTCCCAGAGAGGATTTATCCTGTGCCAGAGAGGCAGAGGACATGCTAGAAATAACTGAATTAGTGAGCATCTTTCTCTAGTTCCTACTTGCTGAAAGCTTCCTTCCACAGCTTTACTGTTGCTTATCATTGTCCAGGCATTGCTTAAAGCCATTGGTCCCAATTCATTCTTGTCTAATGCTTTGGGAGCAGGAATTTTAACAATAAGTATTTAATATCATTTATTGAGCCCCAAACTGATACTATACTCAATAATTTCAAAAGTAGTTGTGTTTTTTCTGTGGACATATTTTAAAATAGCTCTTATGTTAAATATTTTATTTTTTCCTATTATACACACACAGAGAAACATAAACCAGATAATATCTAGGAGAAGTTAGGTTCTCCTACCAATGAATGGCAATAAAAATACAGGGAGAAAGGAGATATTTAAATAAATGAAACATGAGCTACCCTGGTCAGCCAAAGAATGTCAAATATGAGACAAAATTTGGGGAGTGGGGGAAGAACTTCAGAGGATTCTAGGATCAGAGGATTATAGATTTAGAGCTGGAAGGGACTTTAGAGGCTATCAAGTCAACCCTTTTATTTTACAGATGAGGAAATTCAGGGTTAGAGAAGCCAAGAACCTTACTTCAGTCACAGAGTGGACAATTGGCATAAGCAGTATTTGAAATCTGACCTTGCTAACTCTAAATCCAATCCACTGTGAAAGCAGAACACTTATTTCTCCATTCTGGATGAGCTCCTACTAATCTCTCATTAAAAAGTTATAGTGTCTTCATTTTCCTCAGGTTAATTAAGGCAAGAGCAGAAAGAGAACTGATGAGCTCTTGAGATTTTCTTTTTTTTTCTTCTTTAGCGGAAGACTCAAGGACTTATGGCTAATAGATGCCACAATGAAACTGGTTGGACAAGAAGACTCTGGCTAGCAAGGCCTGGCAACAGAATCTCTTACTTCAGTGGTCAAGTATTTACTTCAAGTTGCTTTACGTCTGATGTCTTCTAGTTCCATCTCCTCCCAGTCTGGATAGTTATTTTTAAAAAACAACTTGATTTTGGGGGATTGCATTCTTAACAAAGATCCTCTTTATGTGAGTTATTGCCCCTTCCTCGAGCACATTCATGCTTAGGAATGTCTCAGCTACTTCTGTGATTCTATCTAAAAAAGGCTGTAGGTGTTTCTGTGATCTTTTGCTTTATGGATTCAAATTTTGACCAGACGTTTGGTCTTTTAGTGTGTCTTCCCATGACCTCAATAATTGCTTGCCTATGCTCCTTCATTCTGTTATATTGTACTTTGCTATTCATATCCTCAGGGTAATGCCCTGACCATGATGATAGAATGGGGTCCTCCCTAGTCTTATCAATAAATCAGTTACGCTCTCTCTTTGTCAATAGCTCCTTCATCAATAATGCACAGCCATTGTAGTCTGGATCAAATAAATCTATTGCCCTCTTCATCTCTTTTATTACACAGTTGGGTTCTTCCACAAAGCTAGGGGTTCTTCTTTTTATGGACTCCAAGACCTCTGGGGTGACTCTCTTATGTGTTTTGACTTGAAATATCTCATCCTTTGCAACTACAGGGAGATCTCTTAGTGGACATAGAGTAACCATCCCTGCAGCCTCTTCCTGTTGTAATCTGTTGAGATTTTTCATTTTCCCAGTGTTTACATTATTCTCATACCCATATTCTATGTTTATAACTTTGTGTTCTCTTATATATAATTCCATCTGATCAAGTTGGTTATTTCATTTGTATCACCATCATTTTAAGTTCTGAATCCTTAGTTACCTAGATCACAATTGCCTTTAACCATTTGCCAGTGAAAAAGAAAGCCACTCTACTCCTGTACAAGATATACGGATATACAGGTAATATGAGGATATATGATAAAATAGTTTTCACCTTGATATCCATAACCGGTTTCATCCATTGGTATTCCAGAGTCATTGCACAAACATTGGGAAATAATACAAAGTGTAAGGGATGTGCAGAATGCACTCCCACAATACCATTAAAATGTCAATTACCATGTCTCCAGACATGTTTACATTCATTACTAATAGTTTGTATACAAGTGGATTAGTATTGTTATACTCCACTGTGAACCATTTTTTTAAACAAACACCCTTTAAAATAAAAAATTTGAAAAAAATTTTTCCCAATATGGCTAGTCACCTAGAGCATGTGACAATAGCTGTTTAAGTTTGCCCAGAGTCTTAGAATTCCACTGCCCACCCCCTTTGGAATGTACCACTCCACTGAGTGACTTTAGAATGTTCAAACTAATTGACCCTATCTAACTATATAAATTTAAAAAAAAACCATAAAATTTAGGTTTTATAGCCTACCTGGCTCAGCCAACTGAAATGGTATAATTAGATTGAAAGGGTTTTAGGGAAGAAACACAAGGGGAATAACATTTAAATATTTTGATTTTATTTAGCAGTGAGGAGGAAGGGAGAAAGAAGAAGAGATAAGGGAGAAATCTTAACTTCTTTTACCCAACAAATATATATACTATCTGACTTAGTCTATCTAATTTCTAAGTTATCTAAAGGCAAAGTCTATCAGGGACCAGTATCTTACAAGAGTCCTTGGTGAGCAAAATCCAAGAATCCCAGAAGATATGTTCACAAATGGTATTTCCCCAGTTGTATCAGCTTCTCAATCTCTGTCCAGCAGAAGACTGAAGTCTGACTTCTTATCCACAGCCAGAAGAGATATTCACAGGCTTGTAACCTGAAAGATGATCCTCAAAGTTTCTTCAGAAAAAACACCTGTTTCCTTTCTCTCCCAGATTCAGAGAGACTGTCAGTTGCTCAATTGTCCCTCAGGGATTCCACTTCACCAGGCTCCAGGAAAGATTCTGATCTCATGCATTTGTTAATCATTCTTATGCACTAAGCATTACTTCCCATTGCAACAAACCACATCTCATTGTAGTCTTTGTTGCTTAGGCTAGCTTCTAGGGCTTCTCAGCCCTCAGCACTCTTGCCTTTTTTTTTCTTCGAAGGCACCCCTTTTCCACATCCTCATGGATGGTAGGAATTAAGTATTGACCTACAATCTCTTGGCTTTCCAAGTTGACAATCAGTGGTGAGCCCTTTGTTATAACTACAAACCAGTCACACACAGACATTTTACACAGGCATGCACACATGCACACAAAGAGTCACATGCAAGTTAGTTGGGAGAGTTGCATCTTTAGAATGGTAAGATCATTCAGACCATGCCTAAGTCTAAGTCAGTGATCTGACATCTGAGACAGAAGAGTATCAACAAAAAACCCCAAAACAAACAAAAAATAACCAAAACAAACTAATTTGACTATCAGTATATGTCTGACTTCTAAATCAAATAAGAAAAGAGGAACAGGCATGGAATTAGGACTGGGAAACTCCAGTTTCTTTAGTCATGTAGCTACCAACCTAGTACTTGGGGAGCTCTTTTTCTAGATACACATAAAGTGCTTTCCATTCATCTTCATCTATCTCATCGTTCTAGATTAAATCCAGTGGTCCTGATGTCACCATATGCTTTGGGAAGTTTTAGAAAGATGGGGTCTGAGATTTAGCCATGATGAGAGCTTTACTTGTCTCCAGTACTAGGAATGATGGTGCAAAGGCATAAAGTGGATTTGATTTTTTAAAATAGAAATCTACATAAAAGCACATTCTACTGTCAGTGTGTATTTGGGCTTGGAATCTCCCATGTATAGCTAAAGACCTCCTTCAGCTCTCAAATTGTGGGTTGTGGATCAAACTGTTCTAAAAAATCCAACTTCCTAGTATCACCAGGAAAGTTATCCAAGACTTAGAGTGGAAAAAAAGAAAAAGAGAAAAAGGTTCAGATAACTTTATCAGAAATTTGATCCATTAAAATGTGGAGAATTATTATGAAACAAGAAGAAATGCTTTTTTCTAAAGATGGTACACATATAGCTCTTGGTAAAGTGATCATTCCTGCATAGCGTAGTAGGCTTCTTTTAATGGAATCCTTTATTCTAAGATTATAAAAATGCCTGCTCTTAGGAAATACCTGAGTTTAGACTCTTCAGCCCTCTGGTATGATGTCTAGCTTGGATCTTTGCTTCTTGCCTTCTGCTTTAACAGGAGCAACCCAACAATCCATTGCATGAAGCAAGTAAGATCCTCAAGACCTCAATAGCTAATACTGTTCATATCATGTCTCATTACCTATTGGCCTCATTCAGCCATTCTGTACTGATTCTAGAAATGGAGAACTTGCGTTGGCAGTTGTTTTGAGTCTGTCCTCCTATCTTGTGTCTAAATACTTGAGCACTCTTTGGTAGCCCCTCTTCTCCAGTTCTAAGTCTAGCTCTCTTCTGCCTCTGTGAGGAAGCTAGAATTGGAATCTTGACAAATAAGATACTACCTACTGGTCATTTACCCAGGACCACCAGAATGAGATTCAAGCAACAGTGAAAATAAGATTTTCAACTGCCCAGGAAAGGATTAAATGAGAGGATAAGTGAAGACGGGAGAAGTACAAAGAGAAAAGAAGAGAGGAATGAGGATGGGGAGAAACAAGGGTAAACAGAGTAGAGAGAAGGGGAGAGGAGAGAAAGGGATAAAAGTAAGGGAGGAGAGAGAAAAGGGGTGGAAGGATGAGAGAAGGGGGAGGGGGAGAAGAAGAAAAGGAGTAAGAGGGATAGAGAGGAGAGGATTTGTTTGCTAAAGTTATTTATATGAGATATAAAGTAGTGACCTACAAACATTTTATTCTGCTGTTTTTCCAACGTAGGCCAATTTTTAGCCCTTCCTAGCCATCCTTTAGACAGCATCACTTGGGGGCTCACTACTAGCTTGGTACCAGATATAATGCAGACTCCTGATCACCTTCAAGACTGTTGTGTTCTGAAATGCCAATTTAAGCTAACTTTCTCCAGTAGCAGAAATTACAGACATGTGCTACAACATGAAGTACATGCCAAAAATATGTGGGTAAACAAAGCTGGCAAGTAAAGAAACTTCTAAGTAATTTAGTAAAACAATTCTAGAGATGAATAAAATGCACTCTAGAGTTCTACAAGTCAGAGAGTGACTTAATGCACCAATTCTACTGCATGGGAAGGTGAACTGGCTGGTGCAAATGTACCAGTTTGAGATTATTCTTCACAGTGACTCAATCCATAGAGGGGAGAGTGTACTCCCAGATTAAGAGGATTGGGAGAGGGGGTTGTACTTTTGTTTCTGCCAAACCTCAGCAAATAACCCTTTACTAAAGCTAAAACATACTGGGGAGAACACAAAAGAAGGTAGGCTTTAGCCAATAGCATTATGAAAGACACTCAGCTCTGAAATTGTAAATATACTACTTATAAATATTATCTGACTTAACTTGGTTAACTGTTAGGTTCAGGTATGATGTTTAGGCCTAGTACTCAGGTTTGGGGAAGGGTAGCCAAGCTCAGGGTAGGCAGAGCCAGATCCTGAGCTAATAAACACAAACAAAATATATAAACACTGGACAGGTGGGTTTAATACACAGAGGAAAGGTGGAAAGGGGACATGGGATTTTTCTAATCTAATTTAATCTATCAATCTCCACCAGATCTAATAATAGCTGTTAAGGGATTTCTTCTTGGAAAATTCCCTGCTCTATTTCTCCCTAACCCAAATCTGTAATCCCTAATCTTGACTAACCCTCTACTATACACCCCTTTTATAGAATTAAGGAAAAGGGTCGTGTAAGGATTTGCTTACATAATACATAACACCACTTTGGACTTTAGTTGAAAATCCCATAGGGTATCCATAAAACAACTCTATAAATCACCTCCAGTACTTCCTGTAACATGGTTGTTACCATGCAGGAATAATGGGGATTCAATATTGTATATAATATAGGTTGGATAAAGTTTGTTGCCACCTTGACAGAAAAAATTTTTTTTCTTTACCAAAGATGCTCATGGTTCAGCACTTGGACAGAGGTAGCTCTTTAACTCCGCCCTTTAACTCTTGGCTGTCAGTCAAGTTCCCTAAGGCACTTCAGCTCCTCAGGGTCCCCTATAATACACAGAGAGAAATGTAACCAAATTTATAATCTAAGGATTAGTTGCAACAGTGAAAATTGAGAGAAGATTCTCCAGTCTGTATGTGCTACATCATTAAATTTTTAGTACACTAGCAACAGTACAACCATTCCCAAATGATATCCACAGAGTCTAGTTCAAGTGCTAGGGAGCAGGGGCAGGTGGGTTAGTCCTCTTCTAGCCTTGGACAAGGGAAAGTACACTCTGACTTTGTAGCTTCCATTGCACTCTCATGCTTCAAACAAAGAACAATAGGCTATACAGAAACAGGGCCAATTGCAAGTATTTATGAGAGATGATCTTAAATCGGATAAATGTAATTTTGAATAGAATAAAAAATAAAGTGGATATGAGATAAAGACCATTGAAGGCCAAAGACTCGCTGATGCTGCCATGGGATAGCGGCCACCAGTCTCTTCTCATTCTTTTTCATTTGCAGCTCAACACCCTTGTCTTAGGGCTGATCACTTGCTAGTGTCCTCTCAGTCCAAGATGGGAACAACAGTAGCCAGAAGGGTCTTGTGGCCACCAATGCCAGGCCAGAGGTCGTTAGATTATATTGCTCCAGGTTTGGTTTCTGAGGGAATGATACGAGTTGTACAGTTTTTTGAGGAGTGTTGGGCACAGCACAATTTAAACCACAGGACTTGGTGGTTGCATAGCCTTTTAGCCTTATCTTGAAAGGCCATGTGCCTACTGATTGCAGTTGGATTGGGGGTGAGTGTTGAGAAAGGAGACAAGCATCGTGGGATTTGTCACTTCAGAAACTATTTCCTTTTCCCAAAGGCTTCACTCCAAAAAGAAAATCTATATCACAATTTCCTATAGTTTAGCTATAAAGCACAAACAAGGTATCTAGTCACAAGGATTTTGTGGATGCTCATCTCCCTACATAGAAGGAAGAAGAGAGGAATGAAAGAAACATATGGGCCAGTTACACGAATAAGCAGCGACAGTGCAATCAGATTCATACCAACAGTTTCACCTTTCAGGGAAAGAGTTGGAATGCCATCTGGTTAAATCCCCTTTCATTTTAGAGATGAGCAAAGGGCAGCCCAGACAAAGGAAGCAGCTTTCACACTTCCCTGACATTGTACATTTATTTGCCCCTGAATATTGGGAGAATCTGTTCATGGAATTCAACTGTTCAGTTTCAGTTTTCTTGTTATCAATGCCTAGCATAGGCATGGTACCTTATAGATGATGAATCCATATTTTATTTTTTTTATTCTTAACAAGAACAACAAAAATAAAATTAAAATTTTTTATGCAAAAGAGAACCTCAAAAGGAAGACAGTCCATGAAACTGAAAATCTCTATTATGTATTCTTCCTTTCTTAAAAATGTACATAACAGATTCAACATTTAACCTTTCAAGCTGTCCTATTTGTGTTTTCTTCTGGCCTTACAGATATGTATTTTGTGCCATTTAAAAAATGCTTCAATGACCTTTCTTTACTTTTCTTAGCAATTCTGTTACCACACCAAAATGGTTTTCCATGGTACCCACCAATATAAAATACACTGAACATCCCATGATTCACTAGCACAGACACAACAACCACCCACAAAACCAAAAGACAAGGGCCCTCCCCTGTCAATGGAGTTATGCTCCTTAAGAATGATGGCCCTTCCTATTACCACTCAGATAAAGAATAGGCTTTGTCATGAAAGAGCCTCAGAACCAGAGAGAGATTTTGAGGGTCTTACAGGAGACAGGAAGGGGAGGGGGACTTTAAGAGCTAACCCCAAAAGAATGAACGGCTTGGCAACCTGCAAAAGGAGAAAGAGAAAGTATCATTGAGCTGTGGCAGAGAGAGAAGGGAGAGACTGAGCAAGAGTCATGGGCCCTACCTGCAACTCAGAGCAGGGACTCAGGCTGCTGTGGCCACTTGTGCCCACCCTCCTCAAGAACTGAAGGAAGGAAGGGTCAAGAGAAGGTCTCCTTAATCAACTAGGTGTTTGCCATGTGGCAGAAGCCTGTGTCAGCAGAATGAATCCAGTATCCTGAATCTGGCCTCAAACAGAAAGAGGCCAGGAGTCATCAGGAAATATAAATGCTCCATGGGGCAGAGGCTCAAACTTTTGCCTACGTGTTAGGAATTTTCCTGTGTGGGGGCTTGCTGAGTTTGTGATAGTATTCAGAACTTTCCCTTTAATGTAAACTGCCTACGACAGCAGAGGAGGGAACAAGTTAAACATTAGAGCCTATCATATTCTAGAATTAAAATGAGTTAATGAATCATACAAAGATGCATCATTTTTAAGGCAAATGGCAACAGATTTATTGGCTACTAGGGGTATGGCTTAATGTAGGAATTAGTCTGAGCATTCATGGCCTAAACCTATCTCGGTTCTCTTGATCTTCCTATGTTAACACATTCTAATGTCTACAAGCCAAGGAAACCCATATCTCATTCTTTCCTTTTTCCATGAGCTACCTAGTTTCCATGAACCAACCTTTTCCTGTATGTTTTTTGCATAACTTCCTAATGCCAGATCCATCTTGCCTTGCTATGACAATTAAAAATTCAAAGAGACTGGGTTATAGGTAATAAAATCAATTTATTGATCAGACTATCAACCAATAAATTAATTGGTCAGTGAACTCTCTTGGTGGCCAGAGATGAAGATATACAGTATCTTGAGTCTTTAAATATAATTTTGAGACTCATTATTCAATCTTCCCCCTAGACAGTCCAGGACCTCTCTAATTGGAATATAGCTAATGAGGAGATGGGCCAGCATTCTTTCAAGCCAATGGAAATCACACATCCAATTCTAGGATTACAATATCTAGAAGAAGAAATCAAGTCACATTCACTTAAGAGTGATTTCATTCATTACTTTTCCATGCTAGACTCAAGGACATTTTCCTGCTGCCCACAGCCATACCTGGCCTAAACTATATCTTGTTTACTAGGTAGGATAGCACACAAAATTCTACTTTTCAATTACCCCCAATTAGAAGATGCTCTAAGGTAAGGGATGTGAAGAGCATTCATTGGGTTTATTAGGACCAAAGGAATGAAGAACAAAGTTTGAAGGACAAGTGTGATACTCAAAAGAAATAATTAAATATGAGAAATAAAACTTCTCACTGGGTTATATCACCTCCCTTACATCCTGCTCTTCCACACTGCTCTTCCACTCCATCTTCTGGTTCTTTATGTCTAGGCTGGTTCTCATTGAGGTTCACTTCTTCTCTAGGTCAAATGCAGGTCATATTTGCCTGTGAACCTGCAAATCTTTTCTAATTTCCTATTTTATTATTAGAAATATAATTAAAAATGGGCTTTGTTGGACTTAGTGACCCGGTTCCAACCTAACAGGCTACATTGTAGTTAATAGATTATTAGCTTGGAAGCACCATGAGTCTATTATAAGGAGTTTTTTAAATTTCACTCTGTCACATTAAGAGCAGAATTTTTATGTTAGAGGGAGTTACTTAATCTCACTCTGTTGCTTTACCAGACAGTAATAGAGAGTTTGGCCCTCTGTCTCTTTAAGGGACCAACTATTTAAAAAAAAAAAAAAAGGAAACAGATCTTATTTGGCTCCTAGTGGCCGGTGATGCTGGATGCTTGGTGGACACTGAGAGTGACATGATAGAGGCTTGGAGCCCTTGTTTTAAGCCCAGGTTGTCTTTGGATCTAAATTGCGATCCATGTCTAGAAATTACTTGATAATGTTAATCATGAAGAAGATTAAGATATTAGGAATAAACTTTGAAATTCCAGGGTAATCTCCAGGCATATCAGGGATGAGATGGTATAGTTGAGTTACTTTGTCTTTAATGGGTATAGAAGCTCCTGCTTCATCAACTACTGGCTCAGTCCTCTGTCCTAGTTGATCCAGAAAGCTTGGTTGTTATTGATCAGTCCCCTGGACCTTCCCTCAACTGCAATTTGTTGTACTATCAGTATATAGAGGTCGGGAAGAAGGTAGTGTTTGGCTGCAGAAGAAAATTATCTCTCACTGGCCCCCAGCCTTCTGTGGAGTCACTCTTTTCTAGATCTGTCCTTCAGGTGATCCTGTATAGTTTTAATTTTAATCATAGCCTCCACTCTATACTAAAGGGGCAAAAACAATGAGGTCCCTTCCTCTGCCCCAGAGAGAATAATAAGGCAGAGGACATACCAGAAAGAACTGAATTAGAACTTTTCTCTAGCTCGTATTTACCAAACCTCCTTTTGCCGAGTAAAGCTATTTATTCATTGCACAGACTTGCTTGATTCTTTTAACTGTTTGGGGAAAGTGTGTGTGTGGGAATTTAATAATGTGCTTCTAATGTTTCTGTTTGACTCATTGAGCCCCGTTGTAATAATACCTTAGATGTTTTATTTCTTCCTAGTAAACACACATACACACACACACACACACACACACAAATAATATCTTTGTTCTCCTAACAAAGAATAATCGAGTTCTCCTGAGAAGCTAGGTTCTCCTGACAAAGAATGGTAATGAAAATACAGAGAGAAAGGAGGTATTTAAATAAATGAAACATAACCTACTGTGGCTTACCTAAAGAGAGCCCAAGAAAGATGAGCAGGGGGAGAAACTTTCAGATGATTCTAGAATCATAATATAGATTTAGACCTGAAAGGGACTTTAGAGGCCATCAAGTCAACCCTTTTATTTTACAGATGAGGAAATTGAGGCTTAGAGAGGCTAAAAGAACTGACTTCCATCATGGATTTAGCAACTGGCAGAAGCAGCATTTGAAATATGGCCTTTGTTGACTCTAGCTCCAGTCATCTATCCACAGTGAAAACCCATTCTGGATGGGTCTGATAAGTTTCAGTCTTCACTTTGCTCAGGTTAATTAAAGCAGGAGGTCTGGAGTTTTTCTTTTCTTTTTTCCTTCTTCCTGTTTTTGCAGAAGATTCAGAATTATATAGTTAATAGATGCCACAATGGAAATGGCTTGTCAAGGAGACTTTGGCTGACAAGACCTGACAGCAGCATCTCTTACCTCTACCAGCATCTCATTGCAGTCTCTCTTGCATAGGGTGTGAACTTCTGGAGCTTCTCAGCCCTCAGGACCCTTCCCTTTATCTCTGAAGGCATTCCATTTCCAAATTCTGGTGGGGACTGATCATCAACTTACAATCTATAGGTTCTCCAAGATGACAACCACTAGTAAGCCCCTTGTTACGTTCTCAAAAGACACAGGCATATACACATATATAAATACACATGCAAGGCAGTCAGGAGACCTGTTTTCAGAATAATAAGATTATTCAAACCATGCACAAGTCAGTGATTAGACATCTGAGGCATACAGGAGAATACAGGCAGAAAATTAATCTGATTGTATCAGCACAGATCTGCCTTCTAAATCTAGTCAGAAAAGAGAAAATATTCATGGAATATGGGTAAGTCTGGGAGAATCTAATCTATACCTATTCTGTGGTCAAAGAGGTACTATCTAGTACATTGGAAGTTATTTTTTGAGATGCCCATGAAAGATTTTACATTCATAACCATTCCATTTCATCTTGCTAATTGAGACCTAGGTCCCTCGACTGATGTGGCTCTATGTTTTGGGAAGTTTTGGAAGTACGAGGTCAGGAAAGATTTAGCCATAAAAAGAGTTCTCCTTGGCTCTAGTGCTGTTCAAAGGGCTTGATGTGAATTTGGGTCTTAAAAACATGAATCTACACATAATTATGGATTCTGGTGTCAATTTATTCAAACTTGAGTTCTTCATATGTTTCTAAAAACTTACATTGAACTCTGAAACTGTGAATTATGGATTAACTCTATTTGAAAAACCAATTCTCACCGTCCCCAGGAGTTATCCAAGATTATTATGTGAATAAAAACTAAGTCCAGAGAATTTTCCAGAATCTTGGCCCACAAAAAAATTTGAGGAACCATTATGAAACCAGAAAGCATTTTCTAAAAGAATATGCACATTACCCTCCTTCATGGAGTGGTAGACTTCTTGCCAAGGAATCCTCTATTTCAGATTATAAAAATGTTTACTCTTGGGAAGTACTTGAATTTAGATTTGCACACAACTCTTCCCACCCTCTGGTATGATAACTAGCCTGGCTCCTTGTTTCTTGCCTTTTATTCTAGTGGTAGCCTCCCAATAACTCATCAAATGAGAGAAACAAGACACTAAAAAAAATCCATATCTAATGTTGCTCAGCATGATGTCTCTTCAGCTGCTGGTCTCATTCCATATTGATTCTGGAACCTAATATTTTACGTTATAAATTTTAAAATAACCCATTCCCCCTACCTTGTACCTTATTACTTGGGCAATCTTTTTTCTTCCACCTAAGTCCTGTTCTCCTCTGTATCTGTGTAAGACATTAGAACTAGAATTCTATATTAAAAATAGTCCTTGTTGTTCTTCTACTCATGGTTACTAACTAGGATGAGACCCAGGCAACAGTAAAACTGAAATTCAGTTGCCCAAGATGGGCTAAAATATGGGTAGAAGAGAGCAAAGAGAGAAGAGTGAGGGGGAGAATCCAGCATAATCAGAGAGAAAGCTAAGGGAGGAGAGGGGAAGAGAGGGAAGGGAAGAGGAGAAAAGGGAGGAGAATAATAAGAGAAGTAGACTCAACAATCACAACAATTACAATCAGAGAATAAAATACTTCCTGCCTGTATACAGTTGAGTGGAATATGAAATAAAGATGTTATTAAAGCAAATAGTGAACTTATCCTTTCTTATTATAAAAATATAAACATTAGAATGATTTAGAAATGCTCAATTTCATTGGTACCAGCTTTCAAATTAATATTCAGAATATTTTGTGGACTGAACTTTTGTGTTTTGTAATTGTTTCTTTAAACAAGTTTTCCTTTATTTGCTAATGTAACATTCATAGGCCTAATCCCAGTACTGAACCACAAATAAACTTTAACCTCCTCTTTTTTCCAACCTCAACCCCTTCATGCACAGCATGATGGCCTTCTCTTGGGGCTCACTCATTTGGTGCTAGATGTCTTACAGACTATGTAGCTTTAGATCTACTGTAGTTCAGAAACCCCAAACTTAAGTGAGGCATCAGTCTAAGCTTCCTCTAGTAGCAGGAATTATAGGCATGTTTTTCCCACAATCGCATCAAAGCCAAATTTATTAGATAAACAAGATCAACAAAGAATACTTCAAGTAGCTTAGTTAAATCCAACCCAGAGGCGAATGAACAGCACTTGATAGTTTTGGTACAGAAGAGAGTGCCTTTATGCACCAATTCTGTTTCTTGGGAAGTTAACTTGGAGGTGACAAATGCTACATACTAGTAACCTTAAATTTGAGCCAATTTTCCCCAGTAACTCAGGTGGTAAAGGGGAGAGAAATTAGAAAGACACTCAACCCAATCCCTCAGAGTTCCTTAAAATATTAAGTGAAAGATGTCACCAAACTCATAATCTTAGAACTGGTGTCACTAGGTTGACATAAGCTCCCTCAGATTCTACAGAGGTAGAATTTAAATCTCAGGTACAGCTGCATACTTCTAAGAGTTCTGCACCAATCAATAGCATCTCTAAAGTTTTGTTTAACAAGCTTCCCACCCAAGCTACACAGATACCATAATAAGGTGCCTCAGGAAACAAAAACCAACACAATTCTTCTATTTTGTCATTATTTAACATCCTTCATGTTGTGCATGAGGATTTGAACTTTGATTATATTTTTGTTTTTAATTTTCTTATTTAGTACTTGATATGGACACATTATTCTAGGTACTAGGAACATAAAGGTGAAATGTATTCCAGGTACTGAAAGAACTTGCAACATAAGTATGGGCAAAAAAGTACCAGAGTTAATCAAATTCCAGTAAAAATTTGATAAAATGCAAAGAGGAGATCAGCCTCACATGAAATATCTCTACAAGGGATCATTGCTAACTATAGGAATTTGGGAAAGACAAAAAAGAGAAGTAACAAATTATGACCTAAAAGAAGAAAAGTATTAGAACTGGGCAAGGATGTGAAGTTGCATATTTTGTAAGTGTAGGAGATGGAATATAAATAATATAGAAAGACAGGATAAAATTTGGTACTGAAGAGTATTTTTGCTTATACATTATGTTCAAAAAAGAGAGTGGTGTAAAACAAGACTGGAAAGGTAGGGTGGAGGCTGATTGTAGAAAGCTTTCCCGCCATGATTGTCTGACCACCTGATTACCCTGATACCCTGCTCTTTTATCCTATGAATAAGTAAACATTCATCTGCAATTATTTCCATTATCAAGGGTGAAATGTAATTTAAGGTGAACACTAATTAAGTACTCTTTCTGGGAGGGTCTGAAGTGCTGGGGGTCTGAACAACTGCCTTTTCTTAATTTGAAAAGTACAACCTAAAATCAAGAACCAAATTTATATACAATGGGAAAAGGATAAGCAAAAGATGGGAGCAATCCAGCTAACTTCTTTCAACATTTCCCTAAAAAAAAAAACATTAAACACTTAAAATCATTGGAGTGGCAGAGCCAACAAAAGATCAAGATGAAACATTTTTCTATACTAAGGAGACAAAGAGATCAGCTGGAGAAATCTGTGACATTGGGATTGAGGCCTCTTCAGATCATACATAGGGCAAAAGTAATGGTGGTGGCACCAGCAGCAGCAGCAACAATAGCTTCAGGAACTCTCATTCCAGAGACAGTAAGGAAGTTGGGAAACTTGTTCAGAAAGATTAATAGGGGACCTATTGCTGGCACTGGGTTTAGCTGAAATTGATTGGTAATTTTTTGGTGCATATACAGTTTTTGTTCACAATTCTAGTGGGAAGAGAAGTACTAGCAAATTGGCTGTAAGAGAGCAGAGAGCCTGGTCACAATTCAATGGTCAAGAGGAGTGCTATTACTTGTGGCTATAGGGGAACAGGGATCCTTCCTGGGTGAAAACCAAGATATCAGGGGAATTGTGACCACCACACCTCCTAAAATCATACCACCTTGTAGACTCCCAAAACTAGCTCTAAAAACAAGCATTAGAAAGCCTGAAGCCTAGGACAGAGCTTCTCCTTCCCCTAGTTGAGCTGATCCCAAGTGTAACATGAAGTTTAAAGTCAAGAAATAGCTTGGGAAAATGAGAAAACAGTAACAAAAAAAAGAATTTGACCATAAAAAAAGCTATGGTGGCAGGGATTACTAAAAAAACAAACTCAAATGTAGATAATGTGAAAACAGTTATAAGAAAAATCCTCAAAGGAAAAAATACTAATCAGAAACAAGCCCAACTAGAATTTTTTGAGGAGGTTAAGAAAGAGATATAATGGTTGAGGAAATATTGGGGAAAGAAATGAAAGTGATGCAAGAAAATTATGATGATTTTCAGAGCATTTCCAGCTTTTGCTGTTAAGTCACCATGTTGGCTCTGCCCTGTAAGAAAATTGTGAAAAAAATAATTGACAGATTGGTAAAGAGCATTAAAAAATATGGAAGGAAATATCATCTTAAAGAACTGATTTGTTCTAATGGTAAAAGAGAAAAAAAAATTCCCTGAAGAGAAGCATTCTTTAAAAGGACTGGTCAGAAGGGAAGCAGCAAATTGGGAGAAAAATCTTCATAACAAGAACTTCTGACAAAGGTCTAATCACCCAAATTTATAAGGAACTAAGTCAATTATACAAAAAAAAAATCAAGCCATTCCCCAATTGATAAATAGGTAAGGGACATGAAAAGGCAATTTTCAGATAAAGAAATCAAAACTATCAATAAGCACATGAAAAAGTGTTCTAAATCTCTTATAATTAGAGAAATGCAAATCAAAACAACCCTGAGGTACCACCTCATACCTAGCAGATTGGCTATCATATCAAAAAAGGAAAGTAATAAATGTTGGAGGGGATGTGGCAAAATTGGGACTTTAATGCATTGCTGGTGGAGCTGTGAATTGACCCAACCCTTCTGAATGGTAATTTGGAACTATGCCCAAAGGGAACTAAAAGACTGTCTGTCCTTTGATCCAGACATAGCATTGCTGGGTTTATATCCTAAAGATATCATAAGGAAAAAGACTTGTTCAAAAATATTTATAGCCTCATTCTTTGTGGTGGCAAAAAAATTAGAAAATGAGCAGATGCCCTCCAATTGGGGAATGGCTGAACAAACTATGGTATCTGTTGGTGATGGAATACTATTGTGCTAAAAGCAATAATGAACTGGAGGAATTCCATGTGAACTGGAACAACCTCCAGAAATTGATGCAGAGTGAAAGGAACAGAACCAGGAGAACATTGTACACAGAGACTGATAAACTGTGGTACAATCAAATGTAATGGACTTCTCTACTAGCAGCAATGCAATGAAACAGGACAATTCTGAGGTACTTATGAGAAAAAAACACTATAGAGGAGCAACTCTGGGAGTAGAAACACAGAAGAAAAACAACTGCTTGATCACATGGGTCAATGGGGATATGATTAGGGACATAGACTCTAAACAATCACCATGGTGCAATGATCAATAATAGGGAAATAGATCTTGATAAATGATACATGTAAAATCCAGTGGAATTGCATGTCAGCTATGGGGGAAGGGAAAGAACATGAATCATGTAACTATGGAAAAATATTCTAAATTAACTAAACAAAATGTTCAATTAGAACACTAAAATATTAAAAAAAATAAAAATATAAAAAGTTAAATTGATCAGAAAAAAAGGACTGGTCAAATGGAAAAAGAAGTGTAAGACCTCATTAAAAAAATAATTTAAAAATGAGAATCGGGCAAGTGGAAGCTAATGATAAAATGAAACATCAATAAACCAAAATAAAAAATAGGAAAAATATAAAAGAATTTATGGAAAAATAACTGAACTGGAAAAAATGATCAGAAAGCCATGATAAAAAAAATTCTATCACATTTCAAGAAATTAACAAGGAAAACTTCCCTGATAGCTTAGGGTAAGAGGGTAAAATAGAAATTAAAACAATTCACTTACCACCTCCTGTGATTCTAAAATGAAAACTCCCAGGACTATTAATTATAGTGAAATCCCCAAACTCACAGGTCAAGGAGAAAATATTGTAAGCAAACAAACAATTCAAATGTCATGGAACTATAGTCAGGACCACACAAGATTTAGCAGCTTCCATGTTTAAAAAAACAAACTTGGAATATGAAATTCTGAAAGACAAAGTAACTAGGATTATCCACAAGAATAACTTCAACTGAATATAATTTTTCAGGAGAAAAAATATTTAATTAAATAGAGAACTTTCAAGCATTCCTGATGAAAAGGGCAAAGCTGACTACAAAATCTGACATTACAACACACGTCTGAAAAGAATCATAAAAAGATAAAGTGAGAAATTACAAAGGATTCAGTAAAGTTATATGGGAAGACATTTATAACCTCTAGAACTTTAATATCATTTTTTGGGCATTTAAAAGGAATCTACATAATCAGAGGGCATTGTCATGAGGTAGTTATTCTTGGATGATTTCCATATATGTATTATATATATATGTATATATACATATATATAATACACTTGGAGAAAAGGGAAAAAATAGAAAGGGGAATTTTCTTTTCTACATAAAAGAAGTACATAAGGAATGAGCTTTTATAGTGAAGAGAGAAATAGGAAGTGGTGGTGGCAGACAATGCTTGAACCTAACTCCCATCAGAATTTTAGTTGAGTAGAATAATTTAACTTACCTAAAACAAAATAGGAGAGGACAGAGATATGAGATATTGGCAGAGAATGTCTGCACAAGTTGTGGCATATGGTTGTGATGGAAGAAATGATGAGGGAGAAAAAACATGGCAAAATTCATGAACTGATGCAAAGTGAAGTGAGAAAAATTGGGAGATCATTGTGTCCTATAACAGCAATGTTGTAATGACGAGTAAGGTAAGGGTTTAAAGAAACAACTTTGTAAATTGTAAAATGAAATTTGAAATGGGATGCATTATCAATGCATTAAGTACCTACTATGTGTTTGGTATTGAACACTGAAGAACTGACTTCAGGGTTAGGAAAACAGTATTTTATCCTTCATTCAGCAGTCAAAGTGACTTTTCTTAAGTGCAGATTCAGCCAAGTAAATCCTTCTACTAAATAAACTCCAGTGACTCCCTATCACTTTCAGGATCAACTATAAAAATCCTATGTTTGATGTTGGAAGTCCTTCATAACCCATCCCCATTCCCAACTCCACCTCCAACTTAACAGTGTCTTTATACCTTACCTCTTCATGTATTCAGTAACACTGGCCTCCTGTATGTTCTATGAAAAACATCTCTTGCCTCTGGGCATTTTCTCTGCTATTTCTCATCTTTGTGATTCTCTCCCTCCTTGTTGCCCTTCAAGCACCATCTAAAACCCCATATTCTACAGGAAGCCCAACTCCTCTATTATTCCCTCTATTATTTCCTAATTATCTCTTACATTTATTACTCACATTAGAGAAAATTTTGTAATGGAAATAAAGAACGATATGTTTAGTTTGTTCCCTCTATGGCACTCTTTTTTTTTTTTCATAGTGAGTGTCTTGGAGTTGTCTTGGATCCTTGCCTTGTTGATATAGTTAAGTAATTCACAGTTGATTATGCCAAACATTATTGTAGTGCTGGGAGCTGTCAGGCCACGATGTCTTGACAAGGTCACTCGTGGATGCCAAGAGGTCACAAAGCGGCTCTTTGGTAGGATGGACTTGCCCACTCAGCCCCCTCTGCATGACTTCTCTCTTCAACATCCCTTACTAATGGAATTGACATGATTATTGTCCTCTCCCTGGTCTCAGAAAAAGTAATATAAGAGCAAATTGCTTACACACTATTTCCCCTATTTTAGAATGATCTCAGAACATTAATCAAACAGTTTGTTAAAAGTTAATTTTTTACTTATCCAATTATCTTTACTTGAACATGGTTGAATAATGTATCTGTGTGCCAAGAAAATGAGTATAAAAATGAAGGCTGAACCTGGGCATGCCAAAGCAGCCACTTCATGAAGAGCATGCCCCAGGCAGAAACATATACACAAAGCTGCCTTCCATCTCTCATTTCACCTATCTGCTCCACCTACTGATGACCCCTGGAGTCACAAGTGGAACTGAACCCTGGCCCATGGCATTATAGTTACCATATATAAGGTTCTCCTTGCTCTGTTCACTTTGCATCACTTCATGTAAGTAAGTCTTTCCCAGTGTTTTGTGATCATCTTGTCATTTCTTAAGGTACAATAGTATTCCTTTATAAAAATATATCTCACCTTATTCAGGCATTGTCCAACGATGGACTTCCCTTCAGTTTCCATTTCTTTGCAATGACAAAAAGTACTGCTAGAAATACTTTTGTATAGCTTGATTCTTTAATTTCTTTGGGGGATACCCAGTAGTGATATTGCTAGGTTAATGAGTATGCCGATGGGTTTGCCTATACCTGCATATCTCATTGGTAAATGACCTCCGGATCACTGATTGATGATGTCAAACAAAGAAGGAGGGAAATTCCCTTCCAACAATACCCCCCTGTGATTCTATTGAGAGATGAGCATGTTGAAATTTCCCCAATTGAGGGTTTTGGGAGATTAACATGCCTAGTCTCCCCAATAAACCAGCTTTACCTCTAAAGATTCTCTTACTAAAGGTGTATAGAATATTGCACTTTACCTAGAGGGAATTGCAATAATTTGGAGACAAGAGAGAAATAAAAGAGGAATAAAGAAAACAAAAAAAAAGATTGCTAGATTCATTGATGAAATCCTAATTAGGGGGCATGCCCCCCTGGGCAGTGCCAGCCAAATTAAGGAACTATGATTGGTTCCTGAGATGTGATGTGGGAGAGCTAATGGATGGAGAAAACTGCTTATAAGGTGAGACCAGGAGACTGCTTGCTCTCTTCTCGTTGGAGCTTGGAACCTGAAAGAACCCCTGTTGGTGGTGAGCTTCAATCGATCAAACAGCAAATAGAGTAGTCAGCAAATCAACTCTCTGCCTCTTTCCTACATTTCCCTCTCTACTATCACTACTTTGATATAATAAAGCTACTAGCAGCCTCATATTTTAATTTTAACTATTATAGTAGCTAGGAGTATATTGGTTATTAATGTGATAATGAAGTTAATTATTTTTCTCTGGCTTTACTCAGATCTTAATGATCAGAAATCAGTAGTACTAATTATACTAGACAAATATGAACCTAGTCAATAATAGAGATGTATAGGAATAGTCATACAACATCCACCAAATGTCAGTATCAAGCTGCTGCTACAAAACCAAAATGGTGGACTGATGTAAAGTAGAAGTAGAATGTAAGTAAGCATATGATTAAGAATTTTGAGCCAATAATTACGAATAGGCTGTGGAAGTCTGTGGCTACAAAGAAGGTTGAGCCATAAGTGCCATCTGAAATGGTGAATGAGCCTTCATAATACTCCACAGCTTATAAGATGGTGAAATACAAGCCTAGTAGAATGATGATGATGAATGATTGAATTACTTGTTTTTGATTTCCTTCTATTAGGCTGTGATGGATTCATGTGATGGAGACTCCTGAGGCAAGAAGGAGAGCTGTATTTAGTAGGGGGACTTATAGAGTGTTGAGTAGGTGTAGGTGCTAGGCTAGAGTGATAAAATGCTCAGCAGAAGCTGATGGAAGAAGAACACTTCTGACAGAATAAATAAGATTATTCCATATTGTAGGCCTTTTTGAACTATGGGAGTTTGATGTCTTTGGATTCCTTGTATCATGTCTTGTCATCATTGATACATTGTCAAGCATATAGAGATGAATCCAATAGTTAGGAGAAGCAAGAAATTAAAATATCAGGCCTGAGGTTAAAAGTAGAGCTGAAAGCACTCCTGTTAGTGGTCATGGGTTTGGTGGGTCATTAAGAATTATTATGCAGGAAGCTTACCAGTAGTGTAAAAACATAAACTTGAATTATGGCTACAGCTAGTTCAAGAACTGTCAGGAGGAATAGGATAGTGAATGTAGTGGTTGAAATGCTTATACTGATTGAAGAGAGCTAGAGTTGATGAGTTAATTAAGTGAATAAGTAGGTGTCCTCTGGTAATATTGGCCCTAAATGCTGCTAATGCCAGAGATTAGACAAATAGACTAGTTGTTTTGATAATAATAAGCATTGGAATTAGAGGGGTGGGAGTGCCTTGAGGTTGAAAGTGTGCTAAAGATATTTTTGGTTTATTTCTGAATCCTATGACTGTGTGAAGGAGTATGGGAAGAGGTTTAGGAGATTAGTAGAAGCTATGAAGAAGATCAGAGATATCAGTATTAGAGTTTAGGTTCCACCTTGCTTGTTGTGTATTGCCATTATTTGTTTAGTAATTAAGCAGATTAGTCAGATTTGTAGAATTTGAATACAGTTTGGCCTTCATCATTTAGGGGAATGTTAGGATGAGACATGGGAATAAATCAATGGTATAGGTTTGTAAGGGTTATTTAAGTGTGATGAATGGCGCAAATAAATTTTTGTTCTCAAGGTAGTATTATTTTTAGGGATTTTGCTTGTTTTGTTGGAGAAATACTTGAAGTTATGTTTGGGTTCATTATTTTAAGCTGGTAAACAGAATAGGAAGAACATTATTAATACAATGGTTAAGAATGTGAAAGTATCTAGTTGTGATGTTGTTTTTGAGGAGATATTTCTCACTTAACCTTTAAAGTATTATGTAAATTCACCCCAAAATGACTGCATTATGGAAAATCATTTTTCAAAGTATTTTGCCCTTTCTACTAAAAGAAGGCACAGAGCACCAATACCTTTACAGCTGGTTGAGAATAATCAACGTTGATGAACCCAGGTAAAATGGCTGAGGTAAGCATTGAACTGTAAAGAGACTGCGTGGGGTGCCCAGCTCCCTGCCCCCCCCCCCACACCGTGTGCCGAGCTCTACCCCCCTCCCCAACTAAGTGCCAAATAGGCCCACCACCCCCTCACCCCACACAGGGGAGGGCAGAACGCTCCCATGGGGTCGCTGGGAGGAGGGATGGGAAGTGTGGAATGTCGTCAGCAAATATAGAGAGGGGGAGGGGAGCAGCCTCCCCTACTCCTCACCCTGCACTCTGCTTCCCTCCAGCTCTGCCATCTGTGAACCCCCCTCCCCACTTCCCCCTTGTGCGCTCCCATTGGGCTGCTGGGCAAAGGGGTGGGGGATGTGAAAAAATGTCATCAGGTGCTGTGCAGAGGGGGAGGGCAGCAGCCCAGCCGGAGTCTCTCCCGCCTTTGAGTGTAATGAACTCAATGGGGGTGAAGGGGCGAAGGGTGGGTGACCGAATGCCCACGGAGAGCACATAGGTTCAACATCACAGCTATAGGGGATAACTGAGAGGCTAGTAATTACTGTGGCTTCTCAGAAGGACATTTGTCCTCATGGAAGTATGTATCCTGCAAAGGCTCCGACAGTAAGGAGGAGAATCACTGTTTCATTTTTCTTTGTATAGGTCGAAGCCATGGTAGATTCCTCTCCTTACGTGGAGGAATAGGCATCCGAAGACTCCCCGGGCACTGTTGGCTCCTAGATTTAAGGTTAGTCGGTGGTGGTTAACATCTCCCCAAATGTGGGCCACAGTGGAGAAGGCTGTAATGTAGAGCTAGAAATAGCCCTGTTGGGATTTGAATAATTAGGCAAATTCCAAGGTGGGAGCTAAAGTCATTGGCCTGAAATGCGAGATGGTGCTGGTAGGTAGGTCAAGGAAGGAGTGGTGATGGGGGATTGAGTTTGGTTGCCTATGTGTGATTGTTGTTAGTTTAGAAGATACTTTTTTTTAAGGTTTCTTTTTTTTTAAGTCTTTAAAATATTATTTTATTTGGTCATTTTCATACATTATTCCTTGGAAACAGAGATCATTTTCTTTTCCTCCCCCCGCCCCCATCCCTCCCCTAGTCTACTCCTGATTCCTTGGGGTATCACCTGTCCTTCCTCTGAACCCATTTCCTTGTTGGTATTTGCATTAGGGTGCTCATTTAGCATCTCTCCTCGATCATGTCCCCTCAACCTCTTTAGTCAGGCAGTTGCTTTTCCTCAGTGTTTTTACTCCCTCAGTTTGTCCTCTGCTTGAGGATAGTTTTTGTTTGTTTGTTTGTTTTTTTTACAATTAGACATTACAATTACAATTTTACAATTATTTTTTTTACAAAAATCGGGGGCAACTGGGTAGCTCAGTGGATTGAGAGACAGGTTCAAATCTGACCTCAGAAACTTCCCAGCTGTGTGACCCTGGGCAAGTCACTTGACCACCCCATTGCCTAGCCCTTACCACTCTTCTGCCTTGGAGCCAGGGCTCCAAGTTCAGGGACATTGTAAAGCCATTACTGGAGAAGTCCATTATGTTTGATTGTACCACAGTGTATCAGTCTCTGTGTACAATGTTTTCCTGGTTCTGCTCCTCTCACTCTGCATCACTTCCTGGAGGTTGTTCCAGTCTCCATGGAATTCCTCCACTTTATTATTCCTTTTAGCAAAATAGTATTCCATCACCAACATATACCACAATTTGTTCAGCCATTCCCCAATTGATGGGCATCCCCTCGTTTTCCAATTTTTGGCCACCACAAAGAGTGCAGCTATGAATATTCTTGTACAAATCTTTTTCTCCATTATCTCTTTGGGGTATAGACCCAGCAGTGCTATGTCTGGATCAAAGGGCAAATCGCCCTTTGGGCATAGTTCCAAATTGCTCTCCAGAATGGTTGGATCAATTCACAACTCCACCAACAATGCATTAATGTCCCCACTTTGCCACATCCCCTCCAGCATTCATTACTTTCCTTTGCTGTCATGTTGGCCAATCTGCTAGGTGTGAGGTGATACCTCAGAGTTCTTTTGTTTTGCATCTCTCTGATTATAAGAGATTTAGAACACTTTTTCATGTCCTTATTAATAGTTTTGATTTCTTTAACTGAAAATTGCCTATTCATGTCCCTTGCCCATTTTTCAATTGGAGAATGGCTTGATTTTTTGTACAACTGGTTTAACTCTTTATAGATTTGAGTAATTAGACCTTTGTCAGAGGTTTTTGTTATGAAGATTGTTTCCCAATTTGTTGCTTTCCTGCTAATTTTAGTTACATTGGTTTTGTTTGCACAAAAGCTTTTTAATTTGATGTAGTCAAAATTATTTATTTTGCATTTTGTGACTCTTTCTGAGTCTTGCTTGGTTTTAAAATCTTTCCCTTCCCAAAGGTCTGACATGTACACTATTCTGTGTTCACCTAATTTACTTATAGTTTCCTTCTTTATATTCAAGTCATTCACCCATTCTGAGTTTATCTTGGTGTAGGGTGTGAGGTGTTGATCCAAACCTAATCTCCCCCACACTGTCTTCTATTTTTCCCAGCAGTTTTTAGCAAATAGTGGATTTTTGTCCCCAAACCTGGGGTCTTTGGGTTTGTCATAGACTGTCTTGCTGAGGTCATTTACCCCAAGTCTATTCCACTGATTCTTCTTTCTGTCTCTTAGCCAGTACCAAATTGTTTTGATGACCACTGCTTTGTAATATAGTTTGAGATCTGGGACTGCAAGGCCACCTTCCTTTGTATTTTTGTTTTCATTATTTCCCTGGATATCCTTGATCCTTTGTTCTTCCAAATGAACTTTATTATGGTTTTCTCTAATTCAGTAAAAAAGTTTTTTGGTAGTTCAATGGGTATGGCACTAAATAGATATATAAGTTTGGATAGGATGGTCATTTTTATTACGTTAGCTCGTCCCACCCATGAGCAATCAATGTTTTTCCAATTGTTTAAATCTAGTTTTAATTGTGTGGAGAGTGTTTTGTAGTTGTGTTCATATGGTTCCTGTGTTTGTCTCAGCAGATAGATTCTTAAGTGTTTTATATTGTCTCGGGTGACTTTAAATGGGATTTCTCTTTCTAATTCTTGTTGATGAACTGGGTTGGAGATATATAGAAATGCTGATGACTTATGCAGGTTTATTTTGTATACTGCAACTTTGCTAAAGTTGTTGATTATTTCGATTAGCTTTTTGGTTGATTCCCTAGGATTCTTTAAGTAAATCATTATATCATTTGCAAAGAGTGACAGCTTGGTCACCTCATTGCCAATTTTAATAACCTCAATTTCTTTTTCTTCTCTAATTGCTACTGCTAGTGTTTCTAGTACAATATTAAATAATAAAGGTGATAATGGGCATCCTTGTTTCACTCCTGATCTTAATGGGAATGCATCTAGTTTATCCCCATTGCAGATGATGTTTGCTGATGGTTTTAGGTATATACTGTTTATTATTTTTAGGAAAGGACCTTCTATTCCTATACTTTCTAGTGTTTTCAATAAGAATGGGTGTTGTATTTTGTCAAAGGCTTTTTATGTGTCTATTGAGATAATCATGTGATTTTTGTTGGTTTGCTTGTTGATATGGTCAATTATGTGGATGGTTTTCCTAATATTGAACCATCCTTGCATTCCTGGTATGAATCTTACCTGATCATAGTGGTTAACCCTTGTGATGACTTGCTAGAGAGTTTTTGCTAGTATCCTATTTAAGATTTTTTGCATCTATATTCATTAGGGAGATTGACCTATAGTTTTCTTTCTCTGTTTTTAACCTGCCTGGCTTTGGGATCAGTACATGTTTGTGTTGTAAAAAGAATTTGGTAGAACCCCTTCTTGGCTTATTCTGTCAAATAGTTTGTATAATATTGGGGTTAGCTGTTCTTTGAATCTTTGATAAAATTCATTTGTGAATCCGTCTGGACCTGGGGATTTTTTCTTAGGGAGTTCTTTGATGGCTTGTTCAATTTCTTTTTATGACATGGGGTTGTTTAGGTAATTTATTTCTTCTTCTGTTAGTCTAGGCAATTTATATTTTTGTAAGTATACATCCATATCACTTAGATTACCATATTTGTTGCCATATAATTGGGCTTAGTAGTTTTTAATGATTGCCTTGATTTCCTCTTCATTAGAGGTGAGGTCTCCCTTTTTATCTTGGATACTGTCAATTTGGTTTTTTCTTTTCTTTTTTAAATTAGACTGACTAGTACTTTGTCTATTTTATTTGTTTTTTCAAAGTACCAGCTTCTTGTCTTATTTATTAAATCAATAGTTCTTTGACTTTCAATTTTATTTTTCTCCTTTGATTTTTTAGGATTTCTAATTTAGTCTTCATCTGAGGATTTTTAATTTGTTCACTTTCTAGTTTTTTAATTTGTATGCCCAATTCATTGACCTCTGCCCTTCTTAATTTGTTTATATATGAACTTAAGGATATAAATTTCCCCCTGAGTACTGCTTTGGCTACATCCCATAGGTTTTGAAAGGATGTCTCATCATTGTCATTTTCTTCGATGAAGTTATTAATTGTTTCTACGATTTGTTCTTTAACTAGCTGGTTTTGGAGAATCATATTGTTTAATTTCCAATTAATTTTTAATTTCTCTCTCCATGTACCCTTACTAATTATTATTTTCATTGCATTGTGATCTGAGAAGGTTGCATTTATTATTTCTGCCCTTTTGCACTTGTTTTCAATGATTTTGTGCCCTAATACATGGTCAATTTTTGTGAATGTACCATGTGCTGCTGAAAAGAAGGTGTATTCCTTTTTGTCCCTATTTATTTTTCTCCATATGTCTACTAACTCTAATTTTTCTAAGATTTCATTTGCTTCTCTCACCTCTTTCTTATTTATTTTTTGATTTGATTTATCTAGTTCGGATAAGGGAAGGTTCAGGTCTCCCACTAGTATAGTTTTTCTATCTATTTCATCCTTGAGCTCCTCTACTTTCTCCTTTAGAAATCTGGATGCTCTGCCATTTGGTGTATACATATTCAGTACAGATATTTCCTTGTTGTCTATACTGCCTTTTATCAAGATGTAATTACCTTCCCTATCTCTTTCAACTAGATTCATTTTTACTTTGGATTTGTCTGATATCATGATTGCTACTCCTGCCTTCTTTTTATCAGTTGATGCCCAATAGATTTGGCTCCATCCTCTTACTTTCTCCCTATGCGTATCTACCTTCTTCATGTGTGTTTCTTGCAGACAGCATATGGTAGGGTTTTGCATTCTAATCCACTCTGCTATTCACTTGCGATTTATGGGTGAGTTCATTCCATTCACATTCAGAGTTATGCTTACTAGTTGTGTATTTCCCAGCATTTTGATTTCTACTCCTGGTCCTGCCTTTTTTTCTTTCACTATTTCCTTCTACACCAATGTTTGTTTATAGTCAGTCCCCCTAGTCCCCCCCCTTATTTTACTTCCCTTTCTACCCCCCTCCCTTCTGATTCCCCCCTATTTTCCCTGTAGTCTTTTTAAAATTTCCCCCCACTCTCTCCCTCCCTTGTACTGCTTCCCTCCCCAGCAGTCTGTTTTTTACCCTTCTACTCCCCTATAGGGAGCAAATCTATTCTCTTCTTCAATGGATTGGATTGTTCTTCCCTCTTTGGGTGAGTTTCAAAGTATATAAGGTTTGAGTATTTCCTATCTCCAACCCCTTTACCCTTCCAGTGTATCGATGTCCCCCCCCCCGCCATGAGCTTCTTTGTGACATATAAATTTACCCCCATTTGTTTCTTTTCCCATTTCTTTTAGTATTAACCTCTTTTTTTAGCTCTAGCTATATGTATATATATAATATATATATATATATATTCACACACATTTATGTATTTTTGCATTCATATATCTATATACCTATTTATGTCTTATCCTTTCATCCTATACAGTTTGTCACTGTTCCCTCTAAGTGTAATTCTTCTAGCTGCCTAGGTGATAGCAACAGTTTTTAAGAGTTACCAATGACCTCTTATCTTATAGGGATACATATCATTTTAAGTTATTGAGTCTCTTAAAAAATTTGTTGTTGTTGTTGTTTTCCATCTCTTTTTTAATTACCTTTTGATGATTCTCTTGAGTTCTGTGCTTGGACATCAAATTTTCTGTTCAGGTCTGGTCTTTTATTTATGAATGCTTGGAATTCTTCTGTTGTATTGAATGACTATACTTTTCCTTGTAAGAATATAGTCAGTTTTGATGGGTATTTTATTCTTGGTTGTAGACCTAGTTTCCTTGCTTTCCGGAATATCGTATTCCATACCTTTCGGTCCTTCAGTGTGGATGCAGACAGATCCTGTGTTATCCTCACCATGTTTCCATGGTATCTGAATGGCTTCTTCTTGGCAGCTTGTAATAGATTTTCTTTGATCTGATAGTTTTTGAATTTGGCTATAACATTCCTGGGTGTTGTCAGTTGGGGATTAAATACAGGAGGGTAATCTGTGGATTCCTTCAATCTCCACTTTCCCCTCTTGTTCTAGGATATCGGGACAGTTTTCCTCAATAATTTCCTATAGTATTATGTCCAGGCTTTTTCTTTTGTCGTGGTCTTCTGGTAGTCCAATGATTTTTAAATTGTCTCTTCTTGAACGATTTTCTAAATCGTCTCTTTTGTGAATGAGATGCTTCACATTTTCCTCAATTTTTTCATTCTTTTTATTTTGTTTAATAGTGTCCTGCTGCCTTGTGAGGTCACTTAATTCCAGTTGTTGTATTCTGGTTCTTAAAGATTGGATTTTATCTCTGGCTTTTTGGTCATCCTTTTTCTTCTGGTCTGATTTTCTTTGAAGATAGTCTTTCATCTTCTTTACCTCATCTTTCATCTCCTTTGCCTCATTTTCCAGCTGGTTGATTTTGGCTTTCAAGACACTATTTTTTCGTTTTAGTTCAAGTGCCTCTGTTTCCAGATGACTTATCTTAATTTTTAAGTTCTTTTCCCAATTGTCTTCAGTCTCTCTTAGTTCTGTTTTGAGTTCTTCCACAGCCTGTATCCAATTCGGTGGGATTTCTGATTTATCATTTGCTGATCTCTCCCCCTTTCTTCCATTTGCTGAGTCGAAGCTGTCTATTGTAGTTTCTTTCTTCTTTTTCTGTTGTTTGTTCAAATTCACCCCTTCCTTACTCCCCATATTTGTCTGTGCTCTTGTTCCTCTCATTTTTTGGGGGGCGGGGGGCTTCTATCAGTCTCCCCTCTTGGAGCTTTAACAGAAGATCTCTTGGTGTAGTCTCTGAGTGAGGGTTGTTGGGGGTTTGAGCTTCCTTGTCTTCTGGAGGCTTTTGATTGGCTTAAAGTCCAGCAGTTAATGAGGATGGGTGTGGAGCCTGGGCTTCCCTGAGTTCTGGAAACTTTTGATGGGATTAAGTTCAGCTTAGTTGAACTGGGTTTGCTCTGAGTCCTAAACTTCCTGGAAGGCTGGAGCAAATATGGAGGATCTCCAGAGCTCTGGCCAGGCTGCCAGGTCCATGCTCCCTCTCTAGTTCCTTCCCCGCCGTCCGTGTTGGATGCTCTGAACTTGGCCAGCCCTGCTCTCAAGCTTTGACCTTCAGACCAGCACCTTTGGCCGCTCAGAAGTTCCCACTGCTTCTGGAATCTCAGGGGCTCTGGGTGGGAGGGGGCATGAGTCCTGGGACCTTCTTTCTGTCTTCCCCTTAAACTCGAGTGCTCTCAGATTCCAGCTTTTCGGTGGGCATACCTTTTGAATTAGGTCCAGCAGGAGAGTTCCTTGGCTCTGTGTTGTTGTTGAGTTTGGTTTTCAGTCCCCTGGGAGCATTCAGTTTGTGATCGGTAAGGAAGGGTTTTCAGAGGTCTGAACTTCTGCTCCTTCTAGGCCACCATCTTGACTCCACCTCCTGTCAATAGGTTTGATACCTTTTTTTTTTTTAGGATTGGTACTTTTAAATATTTACTTGGGGAGTATGTTGATGGTTTTTGGTTATAATGCTGCTTTGACTACAGAAGAGGATCCAGAGACTTGAGTGGGAAATGTGGCTTTTAGTATATTATTTTCTTTATCAATAGAATTAATTTGAATGATTCTGGACAATTTTGAGTGACTTATGAGAAAAAACCCTATCCACATTCAGTGGAAGAACTGTGGGAGTAGAAACACAGAAGAAAAACAACTGCTTGATCACATGGGTTGATGGGGATATGATTGTGGATGTAGACTCTAACCGATCACCCTAGTGCAAAATATTAATAATATAAAAATAGGTCTTGATCAATGATACAGATAAAACTCAGTGGAATTTTAGGTTGGATATGGGTGCGGAGGGGGAGGAAAAGAACATGAATCATGTAACCATGGGAAAATATTCTCAAATAAACAAAAACTTTCAATTAAAAATCTCATAATACATGCATAGTTTAAAGCCTTCATAAAAGAAATGTCTAATACAAATGGGCATGATGGAAACCTGGAATATCAGGGAAAAGAGACTTCTGGTTTTCATTCATGCCAATGTGGATAAAAGAACAACATAAAATTCCTGGGCCTCAATTTCTTCATCTGTCAATTAAGTCAGACTAGTTGATGTCTTTTGGGCAATGTAAACCAAATTTCCCTATGAAATTATGAAGAGTGAAACAAGCAGAACCAAGAGAACGTTATATACAGCATAGAAATACTGTTTGAAGAATGGCTTGTGTATTTCTAACACCAGAGAAAAAAGGAAGACATAGTTTTATATATGCGTGTGTTTCATATATATATGTATACATACATAGTCAAATGATGCCTTCTCTGATGAGGGGAGGGAGTTACCTATGTATTTTAATGTAACAAATAAATGAATTTAAATAAAAAAGTTAATTTGATATTTTATATCTGGACAAGTTGAGGTAAGTACAGATACAGAACTATTTGATTCTGTAAGGGGCTTTTGTAGCTTTAGTGTTATTGGGGTGGGTTTTGTTTATTACTATCTATATTGTATTAGAAGTGGTTTATTTGTAGTAAGTTAAAGGTAAATAGGGGGATGGAAATTATGAATGCTAAGTATATTTTGATGAGGCCTATTTGAGTTGAGGTCATTGAAGAAGATGCTATTGTGTGGAGATTAGCTTGGTCTCTGTCCTGTTTTTTTTTTTTTTTCATATCAGTTTAGATCAATTGATATCTAGCAATGCATTGTCCAAGGCCTTTCCATCTTATTACACCTTATTCCCTCCCATATTCTCACCAATCCAATGACATTGACTTCCTGGCTGTTCCTGGTAAAAGACACTTCATCTCTCAGCTCCAAGCATTTTCCCTGCCTGTTCATCATGCTTCGAAATGCTATCATTCCTCATATCTGCCTCCTGACATCCCTAATTTCCCTAAATCTCAACAAAAATCTTACCTTCTACAGGAAATCTCCTCCAACACCTTCCATAGCCTTCCTTTTTACTAATTACTTCTTAGTCATCCTGTATATAGTGGGCTTTGTATATATTTGTTTATGTATTGTTGCCCCCATTTGATTGTAAGATCTTTGAAGGTGTGGATTGTATGCTGCTGTTTTTTCTATCCCCAGATCCTTGCGCAATACCTGGCAAATAGTAGATAATGTTTATTGACTGATATTGAGTGATTGATAATAGGCATCCTTGCTTTATTACTGAAATTTTTAGAAAGCTAAGCTCTTTCTATTCGACATAATATTTGCTCTTAGTTTTAGAGAGATACTTACTGTTTAGTTTCTTTTTCTAATAGTTTCTTATTTGAATAATTTTGAATTTGGGCATTTTAAATGTTTATTAAATTTCATCTACTTCCTATATCTACAATCAACTTTTTGTCATAAAGGCAAATTAATTTCTGATATTTTCCTTAACTTCCTCTTCATTTGTAAATTTACTTTTTCATTTTTCATTTCTATATGATTTTTCTCTTTTTAATCATGGTTAAAAATTTGTCTATTTTATGATTTTCCCCAAAGCAGGTGGTATTTATCAATTCAAATTCTTTTGCTTTCAATATTTATCAATCTCTTCTTTGATTCTGAGAATTTACTTGCTGCTTGTTGGAATTTTTCTATTTGTTGCTTCTAGCTCCTTTAGTTGTATATGCAATTTATTATTTATCTCTTTTGTTGATGAAAGTATTCAGAGTTGTATATTTTGCCTGAAGAATTATATTGGCTACATTCCATAAGTTTTGGTACTTTGCTCCATTGTTGTAATTTTTTTACTAGTGAATCATGAAACACCCATTAAATACTATAATACTATGGCAAGCAGTGTGCTAATTACTGAGGTCACAAAGAAAAACAAAAAGACAGTTCTTGATCTTGGGGAAATCACAGTCTAATAGAGAGACATGGAAACTGCTATGTATGATTATATATGATACACGCAGGAAAGGCTCCAGTATTAGGGGAATTAGGAAAGGGTTGTATGTGTGAAAAACTGGTTGGGATTTTATGTGGAACTTCAAGAAACTCTTTTTTTTAAACCCTTACCTTCCATCTTAAAATTAATACTAAATATTGGTTCCAAGGCAAAAGAGTGGTAAAGGGCTAGGCAATGGGGGTTAAGTGACTTGCCCAAGGTCACATAGCCAAGAAGTGCACATTTGAACCTAGGCCTGGCTCTCAAACCATTAAGCCACCCAGCTGCCCTGCTTCAAAGAACTCTTAAGGAAGAGAGTGGTGGTCAGGTTTAAAGGAGAAAAGAGAATGTATATGAGAGATTTTACAAAGGTATAATTAATAGGATTTGGCAACAGTATAAATATGGGAGAAATTGAAAAAGGGTAGTTTGTAATCACACTTAGGTAATAAGCCTGGGTAGTTAGGAAGAGGGTGGTGCCTTGGACAGCAATAGGAAAGTCCAAAAGAAGGAAGGGTTGTTTGGAGGCAAAGATAAAGGGTTTAGTTTTTGATGTTTTGAATTTAAGATTTCTATGGGACACCAGTTTGAGCTATCTTATGTGTAATTGGAAATGAGAATCAGATTAGTAGAAAGATTTTAGCCATATGAAAAAATATTTAAAGCCATAAAAAATATGATTATCACAAGCAGAGATGACAATTAAATCCAATGGAGCTGATTAGATCAACAAGTGAAATAGTATAGACAGAGAAGAGGGTCAGGGGAACAACCCTCTGGGACAAGACCTGAATAAAGAGACAGAAAATGAAACTGAGATGGTATGGTCATATCAGAAGGAAGAAAATCAAGAGGAAGTAGCATCACAACCTCAATGGAAGAGAATTTCAAGAGAGTGATTGACAGTGGCAAAGACTACAGAGAAGTCAAGAAGGAAAACTTAAAAAAAAATTATTAGATTTGACAACTAAGAAATCATTAGTAATTATACAGAAAGTAGTTTAGGTTTAATAAGGTCATAACAAAGACTGGAAAGAGTTAAGAGTTAAGGATTCAAAATGAAAAGATAAAATACTAGCAAGTGAAGGTGAGAAAAGAGCTAATCTCTTCCCGTGTTGCTGTGGGGTTTTTAGTTTCGGTTCTGGCTGCCCTTGCACTCTCTAGATCCACATGGAGGTAGGAGGAGGCTCTTTTGGATTTTCCTAGCTTCACTTTCCTTTTGCTTCAAGTTAAATATTTAATAAGCTTTATTAAATATAAATGTGGTTTTAAAAATTAATACTCAATAACTAAATTTATATTTTATAAAGTTTTATTAATAATAACTAAAGCAAAAGAATTGTCTGAACTCAGCCCAGTTGCAGGTCAAAGAGAGTGTGGGAGGAGTTACAGCCCACTTAAAATACCATCATGCAAAATGAGAGGAAGTAGGAAAAGGGAAAAGGATTCTAGGTAATACAGAAAGGAACTTTGAGTAATGTAGTTTTTTAGGGGTTCAAAAATTTCTAACTATACACTGCTAACACACTGGTGCAGGCCCTTCATTACCTTAATACTTGGACTTTTGTAATCACCTCCTTCTAAATCTATCTGCTTCAAGTATTTCTCTATTCCAAATCATCCTTTAGCGGCCCAAATGATATCCAGGAAACTCTAGTGGCCCCTTATTGCCTCTAGAATTCTCTACTTGGCTCGTAATGTCCTTTGTGACCAAGCCTCTTCCTGCCTTTCCAGTCTCCTTATTCTTTATTTTCCCCCAGATACTCTGACCCAGAGACACTGTGCAAATTACTCTAATTGCTGGCATGACATACAGAAAATCAAGATTCTCTTCCCTCAAAGAGCTTACAGTCTAATAGGAACCACACCATAGTATAGTAGTGTAACAGTCCACACATGTGTATGTATAAGGTAGATATTTGATCTGTGGAATTGTATTGAGAAACGCATGGTCAGACCTGCGCATGGCAGTAAAGGTATTGACCTTTGATCTCAACTCTCTTTAACATTCTGGCAGGAATCCAGGTTCTTTGTGTTCACCTGGTTAAGGTAATCCACACCTCAAACTTGTTGTAATTTACAAATGAACCAGTGGCAATCCACTGTGTGCTGTTGCATATGCATTACGTACCTCTTACATCATTATCCTAATAAATATGGAGGAGCTCCCAGAAAACACCCCTTCTTACTTTTCTTTTCTCTTACCTGGGACTTGGCCCCACACCAGGAACCGCTCCCTTGATGGAGCCCCTTTGTTCTCTATAAAGATCTTTTTTCTTTAATCTTTTCTTCCTTCTCACCTGACCTCAAGGCAATGCAGTCTGCACTTGGAGCTTAAGCTCTAAATCTGTCCGAGGTTATTCTTTTAACTGCTCTCTATCCTCCTTCCTGATTCACGAATTGTTGATTATTTTTATCTTTCTGCATTGTATCCCTACAAAGAAAGATAAAAGGAGCTCTTCTGTGTGGCTTCTCCCTATTGTCTGATCTGTGTAAGTGTCTGCCTTAATTTCTTTAAACATCCCTCTGGCTTCTCTCTCCTCCTCAAATCATAATCAGGTAAATATTCCCTTTTATGTAATGGCTGCTGGTCAGCTCCTAACCTTGTGGCACCCCAGGTGTCCTTAGTGCCCCTTCCTTTAGGCACAGAGTTCGAGAGTACACTCAAACTTGAGGAGATAAAGGGATTCAGAGACTGAAGTCTGAACGGAGATTACCATGGACGGGCCATCGAGGTAGGTCGCCTTCTTACAGGGATGGGACAAAACACTTCCTCTCAAACTTGTTATATTAGACTGTTAATGTCTTTGATTGAAAATGGAGGGTCTCACAAGCCAAAATCAAGGCGTTACTCAAGGTGATTCAAAAATCTTATCCTGAATTCCCACCAATGGGAGTTCTAAATGTTAATGAGTGGGACCTAATGGGACAAAAGTTGAAAAAATATAAGAAAGAGGGACATGATGTTATGCAGACAATTTGAATACGTGGAGCATTATCAGGATGATTTTAGCTGATCAGCCTCTTCAAATTTCCGATGATAAGGGAAAAAAGGCTTTGCAAACTCAAGAGGCAAAGCAGCATACTTCTGAGTCACAAAACTCTCCTGAGTTATCAGAACATACTGAAAGCGGCAACCATCCCCCATTCTTTCAGGAGCTGCCCACTGCTCCAAGCTATCCCTTAGAAGGAATTGAAACAAAAGAGCAATTTACAAGCCCCAAGCTTTATCCTTCTATCCATTCTATAGCTGCTGATGCATGCCCCTCCCCACCCCACCGCCAGCTTACGGGTGGGCTTTGCAAACCTCTACTGTGGCCACCCCGCCTCCACCTCGATCCCCTGAGGTTACAAAACCTGTATCGATTAGGAAAGAGCCTCACAAAAATCCAGCAAAGGAAAAAGAGGATGTTTTCGCGTACCCAGTTATACATACAGAAAATCCAGATAATGCAGAAGAGCAATTGGCAGAGCATAAGCCTTTGGACTATACATTGTTGAAGGCACTGAGAAATAGTGTACTTAAGAATGGCAGCACTGCTCCATTCACCTTAGTGCTCATTAAAAATTTGACCCAGCCAGCTCTTACACCAGGAGATTGGAATCTAATAGCTGACTCTTCACTTAGTGGTCGTGATTACTTAACTTGAAAACTGAAGTTTCAGGATTTCTGTACGACACAGGCTTCTGCCAATAGGCAGGCTGGCGTTAATATCCCGTACGAACAATTAGTGGGACACGGAGAATATGAACCCGTTGATAGGCAAATCGCAGGCACTGCACAAGTTTATCGTCAAATTGCCCTCATGGCAAAAAGGGCATGGCAAGCTCCGCCGGGCAAAGACCTGATTAGCTCTTATACAGAAATAATACGGAAACAAAATGAAAGCTTTGCAGATTTTGTAGACAGATTATCTGTGGAAGTATGGTGACACATCCCACATGAAGAATCGGCCAAAGTGTGGATAAAAGATCTTGCCTATAGAAATTCATCTGGCTCCCTTTAAAGCGACAGGCACGTTGGCTGATTTTCAAGAGCCCGTCAGGACAGAGGCATTTGTGAGAGTCACTCTATCTTAGCGGTGTAAGCTAGAGCACCTACAGGGCGATGTTTCTCTTGTGAATGGACAGGTCACTTTCGGAAGGCTTGTCCAGCTCCTAAAAATAAAAAGATACCAGGCATATGCCCTAAATGTAAAAGGGGCAGGCACTGGGCTTCTGCATGCAGAGGAAGGGCCCTGCAGAACCATTTCTACAAAGAGTCTGCAAACATGGCAAAAAACTAACTTGCGGGCAGGTCTCCAGCCCAGGAATAAATCGGGACCTTCACCAAACACACACTGCTAGGAAGGAGGAATCAGCTATGAATTATTATCCACGATTCCCAATAGCAGCAGATGTGAATGTTCTTGTGGAAAAGCAAAAGGCACCTATTCAAATTCCTACAAGCTTTATTTTTTCCGTGCCTCGAGGTTTTAAAGGGTTCATTTTAGGCAATCCAGAGTGTTCTTTGATAAGGGGTTGGAAATTCTACCAGGAGTGTATGAGGACAAGGATGCAAATGAACTTCACATCCTAGCTACAGCTAGGTCTGCATTTGGCATTACAAAAGGTATGGAAATTGCTTCCTTACTGCTGTTACCTAAAACAAATGACTTTCAAAAAAGCATTCAGGAAAAAAGCCAAGCTGAATCCCAAACCACAGTTTATTTTGGACTCAAAAAATCGCACAGGATAGATTAATTATGAGTCTTTATTATATAGAGGACAGGATTATAACAGGCATTTTAGATTCTGGAGCGAACATTTCAGTTATTTCTGCTAATGATTGGCCAGAATCTTGGGAAGTTATTGAACCTCACCAAAAATTAATAGGCATAGGAACCCCTGAAAAAGTTTTGTAATCTGCCAGAGATTTATCATGGTCTGATGGTGAAGACCATAGATGTATATTTAAACCTCATGTTTTAAATATTTCTCAGTCTCTTTGGGGCAGGGAAGTAATGGCTGAGATGAACTTAACACTGACTACATCTAGTCAGGTACAGTCAGAATTTGTGGGTGCTGTAAATACCTCCACAGCACTATATGCTGATCCAATTACTTGGATTGACTCAGAGCCCATATGGATCAATCAATGGCCTATTTCTAAAGAGAAACTAGTACATTTAGAAGAAATCATACAAGAACAATTACGCTTGGGTCATATTTGCAAGTCAAACAGTCCTTGGAACAACCCAATCTTCCTGGTACCCAAAAAGTCAGGAAAATGGAGACTAGTTCATTATCTTAGGAAGGTAAATGAACAACGGATTGACATAGGCACACGACAGCCAGGCCTACCTTCACCTAGCCCTATTCCCATAAATTGGGATTTGATAGTAATAGACTTGAAAGATTGTTTTTTCAACATTTGACTGTCACCTCAGGACTGTCACAGGTTTGCTTTTTCAGTCCCCTCTATAAATTTTTAATACTCCATTCAAGAGATTTGAGTGGGTTTGTCTTCCACAGGGTTTAAAGGTTAGTTCTTGTTTATGTCAAAAATTTGTGGCAGCAGTACTGGAAGAAACCAGACAGAAATAGGAAGCTCTCTATATGTGTCAATACTTGGACGACATTTTGTTAGCAGCGCCATCTAACGGCAAAGTTGAACTGCTAGCAGAGACTACCAAGGAGCTTACAAAGGCGCAGTTAGTCATTTCTAAGGAGAAAATTCAAACCACACCTCCTTACAAATACCTAGGAACAATCGTATATGATCAGGAAATTAGACCTCAAAAAACAGAGATTCGTAGGGACTCTCCAAACACTAAATGATTTTCAAAAATTACTAGGTGATATTAATTGGCTTAGACCTTTTCTGAAAATCTCAACAGGACAGTTAGAAAACTTATATGCCACTTTGAAGGGAGACTCTGCTCTGTCTTCCCCCAGAATTCTGTCACCCAAAGCTGAAGAAGAATTAAGACTAGTAGAAGCAGCTTTATCAACAGCTAGGTTATACAGAATTGAGCCTTCTCTACCCTTAGTAGCATCTGTCTTACAGACTAGGTATATCCCCACAGGTGCTATTCATCAAGGAGACCATATCATAGAATGGATCCATTTAGCCAATCAACAAACTAAATCTCTCACTAGTTACTTAGAACTTATCATCTTAATAATCACTCAGATTAGAAAAAGGTCACAGCAATTAGTCGGGGCTGACCGGGACACCATCCATGTTCCTATGACACAAGAACAGGTTCCGAATTTATTTGCACAGCCACTACCATGGCAAATTGCTCTTGCAGATTATACAGGAAAGATTGATAATCACATTCCTGCTAATAAGATATTACAAGTTGTGAAATTAAGTATCATTTTTCCAAAAATAACATCCATGCATCCTATTGTTGATTCTGTGAATGTCTTTACGGATGGGATCAAAGAATGGCAAGGCAGGAGCAGTGGTTCAGGACAATGTGATGTTACTGGACACTAAATACAGCTCCCCACAAAAGGCTGAATTGGCAGCAGCTAGAGGTGTACTTAAGGATGTAATACAACCTTGCAACATCAAATGTGATTCATTGTATGTAGTAAATTTGGTTAACTCGCTGGAAACAGCTAAGGTTAAACCTGTACCTGATGAAGAGTTATTTTATTTCGTACCACCCAGACGGTGATATGGCAAAGGCAAAACAAAATTTTTATAACACATATTCGTTCACATACTAACCTTCCTGGACCTCTCTCTGAGGGAAACTCTAAGGTAGACACTTTAGTTGCATCTGCTTTTCAAGAAGCAGTTAATTCACATTCTTTGTTGCATCAAAATGCCAAATCTCTCAAATGTCAATTTGACACAACCAAAAAACAGGCAAAAGAAATAATCCAGCAGTGCAGTTCCTATGCACCTTTCTCTTCAAATCCTCTTCCAGCAGGAGTTAATGCACGAGGTCTGAAAGCTAACCAGCTTTGGCAAATGGATGTAACTCAATATGCTCCTTTTGGAAGATGGAATTTTGTACATGTGGTTATTGATACATATTCAAGGGTGATATGGGCCATGGCGCAAACAGAAGGTTTCTCATGTTATTGCACATTTGCTGGAAGCATTTGCACATTTGGGCATTCCTACCCAAATAAAGACTGATAATGGAACTGCATATACCAGTAAAAGATTTGCAGAATTTTGCAAATTGTGGAATATAACCCATAAAACTGGAATTCCAGGCAACTCCATAGGATCCGCTATTGTGGAGAGGGCTAACAGGACTCTCAAAAACCAAACGCAAAAACAAAAAGGAGAGTACCAAACAATTTATGAAGGTGATATTTTGAAACCCAAACCTATCATTCCTAACAAATTGTTAAAAATGGTACTTTTAACACTCAATCATTTCTCCATCCCAGAAGGGCTGACTGCTACTCCTATGCAAACACATTTTGAGTGTCATGATAAAATGGACACAAATCAGCAGCCCTGGGTTTTTTGGAGATTGCCAGGAGAAAAAGATTACAAGGGTCTGAATAGACTAATAACAATGGGTCGAGGATATGCTTGTGTTTCCACAGATAATGGAAACATCTGGATTCCCAGTAAGCATCTTAAACCATGGAAAGGACCAGATCCAGATGCAAGAGGAGCAAAGAGGCGGACAGACCAGTGCATCACTTCACTGGCAATCTGAGACCAGGAAGAGAAGCAGACGAACATCGCTGCTGTCCCCTGTTAGCTACTTGCTGGACACACTCAAGGCTCCAGGATCAGAATCCTCACTGGTGAATGCACATGCACCAAAGACTGACATTACATTACTTTTAATGACATTCACTATTTTCACAATGATGAACATTTGTCATGCTGAAGTCTATTGGTCCATCAAACCTAAACCTCCTATATTAAGAATATTAACTTGGATGGACAAGCCCCCACTTGTATATGTTAATGATACGAAATGGCTACCGCACCCTGTTCTAGCCAGAAATATCCCTCTGGAATCTGAAGGGGCACTTTACAACTATTCAGGCTCTACTGTGTATCCTCCATTTTGTATATCTTTTAGACATTCTTACATAGGAAATTCTTTCTGTGTACCTCGCAGACATCAAGCTTGGATAGTAAAGAATGCTAGTGACAATACTTATGTAGGAATTGGTATGGGTATGATAGGAAGAGGAGATGAGACACCACACAAATCGTTTAAATCTAGCCATCCCGGAAATAGGAACTTAAGTCCAAACCGGATAAGCACTTTGTACAAAGATTTGTCATGGACAGATTGTTCTGTCCAATCTCCTAGAAAGGTTAAAATGCCAGCAACAGTAGACTTTAAGATTTACAATTGGAGACCCAGAATACGATGAGGACGTTCTGAACAATTGACACGTTTAGACAAAAACACTGAATATGAGAAATGGCATATGTCATGCCATGCACTACATAAGATTGATGACTTGATAAAAGTTGAGATGGTTGGTCCTAGACTTGCTATTGAAGCAGGTCCCATGCAGAACACTCAATGGAAAATAGTGGCTGCCACGCAGCCAATGTATAAATTTAAGGTCAATGTGAGGAACTCAGGAATTAATTTTGAGTATGACAGTCACATCAATGTCACTGCATGTGTATTTGCTCCATATGTAATATTAGTGGGTAATAATCTTCGCATTTTTAAGAATGAGCAAGGACTCTATGTGATTAAATGCATTAGATGTCACCTACCTCAATGCCTTAGTCCTAGGCATGAGGATTCATACATAGCTATTATGTACCAACCACCATTGGTGTGGTTATCTGTCAATCTCACAGAGACGTGGGCATCTATGCCTACTGTACATATTGTTCAAAAAGCATTTAATATCATTATGCATCGCTCCAACAGAATGGTATTAGCTGTCATAGGTGCAGTAGTTTCCATCATTGCTATGATTATGGCATTGACCACAGCAACAATGGCATTAACTTCTTCTATTCAGAACCATGAGTTCATACAAGAAATGGTATCTAATTCTTCTGAATTATGGCACACTCAGCAAAGTATTGACTTAGCTTTTAGAGATGAGCTGGAAACTTTAAAAGATGCTGTATTTTGGTTAGGAAAAGAGGTTGAAGCTTTAAACACAGGAATTACTTATCCATGTCATTTTAATCAAATTGGTTATTGTATTATACCTTTACCATGTAATAATGTATCATATGAGTGGCAAAAGGTCATAGAACACATTAAGGGTGCTTGGGGAAGTCATAATAGCACATTGGATATTATAAAGCTGCAACATGAAATTAATAAATTAGACCAAATTGTGTATGAACAGGAAACTGTAAAGATAGCTTCAAAATGGGAAGCAACTTTAACTTCCATGGATCCTAGAAATTGGTTTGGTAAAAACTAACTTAACCAATATTGGCACTATCATACTATTCATACTTTTGGCTATTGGTTTGATAATGCTTTGCAGAAGAAGCTGGAAAAATAGAGCTTATATCTGAGGCATGCAGCCAGAATTGGCACTATCTCATCATTCTCGGCACTTATTACATGAGAATATTGAAATGGAAACAACCAATGTGTGATGTGCAGGAGAATAATGCTTTTTCACTAAAATTTTTAATATAAAAAGCTAATATATTTTGTATGTTCTTTCCATGATTATTAATCCTCCAAGATTGCTCAGAGAGGATGCTTTTTTTTTTAAACGGGATCTCTCCCAAACCAAAAAAAAAAAAAAAGGGGGAGAAGAATCTTAAAGATATCAGTATTATTCTCATTTTAATGGAACACTTTTTGATTCACTTTTGATTATTCAATTTTGTTTTTCTTTTTCACAACTTTTGTTAATATTTTTAGTACATTGCAAGTATTATTAATGCTCTAGTCCTGAGTTATGAAGGTGCAAGAATATTATTTTTGCAGACACCCAAAAGTCTGAGACTACAAGAACATGGCAGCATTTGTTACATTTCAGATGACTATTCTGGAAAATTATGTCTGATTGCATAAAAAGGGAATCATAATGAATACCTCATTATGAACCAGACAGCCATAGCCACCCACAGATGCATATTCCATATGAGATGGATGTTTTAGGTTGGGGATGCAGGGATGCAGTGCTTTGATGCCCTCATTCACAGGTCATCCTGGTATTAAACTTCCAACCATATTTCTATGTGGCAGGCATCTGGAAGTGCACATATATATCCCCAAGATGCATTATCAGTATAAGAGAAAGGAAAAAATTTATCCTTCATCTCCAGATGTAGTCTTTTTCTTTAACTATTGTAAGATCTGACAACTTCTTATAATCCTGACTATTTGAGGGTAGTATGTTTGACTAATGCACCTGTCCTCTGAGCTATGGGACTAATACCTCATCAAACCAGGATCATTAGAGTGAAAATTATTTTCTTACTATTTTTATCATTACTAAGATGTTTACCTTTATTTTGATAAGTAGATAAGATCAGTTTTATTTTTCAGATTCATTACTAAATCAGTTTTTTGCTGACAATCACATTTGATTTTTGCATTTAAGTTTTACAATCTGATTTGGTTTTCACTTTTGAATCATGATATGATTATGTACCATTATGTTTATATTTGTTGAAGTTATAATTTTATCACATTTTAAATGTTGCACATCTTTGTTTTTATGTTAAACAAAAAGGGGAAGATGTAACAGTCCACACATGTGTATGTATAAGGTAGATGTTTGATCTGTGGAATTGTATTGAGAAACTCATGGTCAGACCTGCCCATGGCAGTAAAGGTATTGACCTTTGATCTCAGTCCTCTTAACATTCTGGCAGGAATCCAGGTTCTTTGTGTTCACCTGGTCAAGGTAATCCACACCTTGAACTTGTTCTAATTTACATTTGAACCAATAGCAATCCACTGTGTGCTGTTGCATATGCATTATGTACCTCTTATATCATTATCCTAATAAATAAGGAGCTGACAGAAAACGCCCCTTCTTTTCTCTTACCTGGGACTTTTCTCTTACCTGGGAACGGCTCCCTCAATGGAGCCCCTTTGTTCTCTATAAAGATGATTTTCTTTAATCTTTTCTTCCTTCTCACCTGACCTCAAGGCAAATGCAATCTGCACTTGGAGCTTAAGCTCTAAATCTGTCAGAGGTCACTCTCTTAACTGATCTCTATCCTTATTCCTGATTCATGTATTATTTTTATCTTTCTGCATTGTATCCCTACAAAGAAAGGAGATCTTCTGTGTGGCTTCTCCCTATTGTCTGATCTGTGTAAGTGTCTGCCTTAATTTCTTTAAACATCCCTCCAGCTTCTCTCTCCTCCTCAAATCATAATCAGGTAAATATTCCCTTTTATGTAAAGACTGCTGCTCAGCTCCTTATAAGTAGCCTGATTCTTAGCAAGAGAGGGTAAACATTCACCCATCAGAGCATGGTTTCCATACAGTAAAACTTATGTTTTCACCAATACTCTGACCATCCTCCTGTTTCAGAGGACAAGATGTTGTTCCAATACCAATGAATGCCATTCTGTATTGTACCTCCTTTGGGTTCTTGCTCCATCAACTGTGATTTCTCCTAACACGTTGTCTGGCTCTACCATCCTTATTTACCACATTCTCCTTGTATTAGAATTAGTTGTCTATGTAACTTATGGTTTCTATTAAAATGTTTAAATTGAATTTTACTTTTTAAAATTACATGTAGAAACTACTTTTGACAATTGTTTTCTGACATTTTGTGATTCAGATTTTCCCCCTCTCTGACCCCAGTCCCCATGAGGTAAATAACCTGATATAGGTTATATTAATGCTTTCATGAAATACACATTTCCATATTTCCTTGTTGTGACTGAAGATACATACCACATAAATAAAAAACTCATGAAGAAAAAGTGAAGGATGACATGCTTTGATCTGCACTCAGGGTCCAACAGTTCTTTGCCTATGGATAGCATTTTTAAAAATTATGCGTTCCTTGCAGTTATACTGAAACTTTACCTTGCTGATAATAGTCTTTCACAGCTGATCATCATACAATATTTCTGTTACTGGATACACTGTTCCCCTGGGTCTGCTCAGTTCACTTTGCATCTGTTCATATTAAGTCTTTCCAGATTTTTCTAAACTTACCTGTTCATTTCTGATGGTGTAATAGTTTTCTGTTACAACCATAAACCATAGCTTGTTTAGCCAGCCCTCAATTGATGGATACACTCCCTTAGTTTCTAATTTTTAATCTCTGATCTCTTTGAAGTATAGACCCAGTAGTGGCATTGCTAGGTCAAAGGATATGCATAGTCTCATGGCCCTTTTGGAGTGGTTCCCTATTGCTCTCCAGAATGGTTTCTCCAGAACTGGAGCAGAACTCAGTGCAGAGTTCCACCAACAGTGCATTAATGCCCCAATTTTTCTATGCTTCCCCCCAAAATTTATCATTTCCCCTTTTGTTTATATTAGCCACTCTGCTGGATGTGAGGTGGCATCTCAGAGTTGTTTTGTGTTTTTCTCATAATGATTTGGAGCATTTCTTTTTTTTTGTTGTTTAAAACCCTTACCTTCTGTCTTGGAGTCAATACTCTGTATTGGCTCCAAGGCAGAAGAGTGGTAAGGGCTAGGCAATGGGGGTCAAGTGACTTGCCCAGGGTCACACAGCTAGGAAGTGGCTGAGGCCAGATTTGAACCCAGGACCTCCCGTCTCTAGGCCTGGTTTGGAGCATTTCTTCATATGAATATAGTTTTAATTTCTTTATCCGAGAACTGCTTTTTCATATCCTTTGAACATTTATCAATTGGGGAATGTTTAATATTCTTATAAATTTTGCTTCATTCTGTATATTTTTGAAAAATGAGGCCTTTGTCAGAGATGCTTTAAGTTATTTTTCCCAATTTGTTGTTTCCCTTCTAATTTTGATTGCATTGGTTTTTGTAATATAATCAAAATTCTCCATTTCATTTTTCTTATGTTCTATCTTCTTTGTTTATAAATTTTTACCTTATTCAGAAGTCTGACAGGTAAACTTTCCATATTCCCTAATTTATTTATCCCCCTTTCTCTATATCAACTATTTTGACTTTATTTTGGTACACGATATGAGATGTTGGTCTGTGCCTAGTTTTTGCAATATTTTCCATTTTTTCCCAGAAGTTTTTATCAAATATGGAGCTCTTTCCCCAGTAGCTTGGATCTTTGGATTTATTGAATACTAGGGTACTCTTGTCATTAATTGCTGTATGTTGATTTTCTAACCTATTTCATTGATCCTATGGCTTCTATTATTAAACTTGGAGCTATAACAGCAAACACTGTGTGATTTCTTTATCTCTTAATGCTCAGTAAAAAGCAGTGCAATATAATTGGCATGAATCTTGATTATGAAACAGTGTTCTTTTCTGGTTCAGGTACTTAATAGTCATGTTACTTAATACATTGACTATCAATTTCTTCTTTTGTTAAAAAAATAGGGATGTTAATTCTACTTCCTATCCCATATGATTTTTGTGAAGAAAAAATTTTTTATGTCAAAGTGATATATAAATGTTACTGATACAGAGGAGGAGTACTTAATTGTCATTCCTTCTCCTCTTAAAGTATGAAACTTTCTCAAAAAATGGAGGCTAACATTTTCTCTGAAAATACCATTCAAAAGATTCACCTAGAATAGTGATAGGTTAAGCATGACAGACCTAGTCATTTATTAAGTATTATATGCTAGACAATGTACTTAAGTCCAGCAGCTATAAGAAATAAAAAAAGGCAATCCCTATCAGGAGCTCAATACACAAAAATCTGGAAGATCAGGACACTAATACACTGCTGGTGGAGCTGTGAACTGATGCAACCATTCTGGAAAGAGTAATCTGGAAACCTGAAGGAACCCCTGTTGGTGGTGAGCTTTAAGCCTTCAAACAGCAAACAGGGTGGTCAGCTAATCAACTCTCTACCTCTTTCCTACATTTCCCTCTCTTTACTATCACTACTTTTATGTAATAAAGCTACTAAAGCTACTAGTAGCCTTATCATTTTGTAGTAATTGCATTCTGATTACCTAGAAAAATCTAGTTCATATGAATGTAGTTTCAATCTGCTAGGCTCAGTCTGACTTCCATTCTCAAAAAAATTCTTTTTAGTAGCAAAGTACTTTTTGATCTAGAAACCACACTTCTCTTACCACTCTCATGAGCTTTCCAGCTCCCAACCCCAAATAACATGTTAATACTATCATACTGCTTAATCTTATTACTAACCCAGGTCTAGTCTATGAATGAATCCAAAAAGGCTTAGAATGGGCTGAATAGGTTTTTAATCTAATTAAGATAATTGATTTTGATGCATATGAACACAAATATAAAATGTTCCTTATGGAAATTAATATAGATCTAAATAATTTGAGAAATATTAATTGCTCAGGGGTGGGATTGTGGGGTTTTCCTTAATGGACTTCCCTGACCAGCAGGGTCCCACAAGGGAAGGGGCTCACCTTTGTGATGGGACCCGAGGAGAGGTAGGAACCGAGAACCAGGGTGGAAATGAAAGACACGGACAAGTCAGTGGTTGGATAGGGCAGGCAATCCCTATGATACTCCCTTTGATAGGAGAGTATGAGTACAAAGGAACACGAGGTGGAGGAGGAGATTAAGGTAGGGAATGCAGACCGAGATGGTTACAGCCTCGGGGAAGGAGAAGGTCAAGAGGAGAGAGAGACAGTCATTGAGGAGCCCAGTGGAGCTCCATGAAAGGGAAAGGCCAAGAGGCAAGAGGCAAGAGGAAGTTCATGGGTTTGCCTCTGAATTTATTCATGTCCTGCTTGGGCGGTACTCCCAAGGACGTAGTAACCACATCACAAAGTATAGACAATCAAGATTGGGTGGCAAGGTAGAGGGAACACCTTTGGGCGTGTAGATTGCAAACCGGGCTTTCCCGGGGAATTGAGTCCGAGCATGCTAATGAGTTTGTCTTAGCCAAGGGCCCCATGGCCAGTTCAAGGTTACATTCACAAGCCTCATTGGTATAACCTTATGCTTGGAGACACAGTAATCATACAGTCATCTATATTTCATAGATGTGAATATGCTTGGGATGCTACAGGGATGAACCAACTAAAACTAATAATTCTACCTAAATTAATTCATTTATTCAGTGTAATTACCAATCAAGCTATCAAAGGATTTTTTACTAAAAATAATACTAGGATGGAGCCAAGATGGTGAAGGTACACAAACCCATATGATCTTTACCAAATTACCCTTCAAAAAGCAACAATAATGCCTCAAAAAGAATTCAGCATTGTGATGGGTCTTGACAATATCCATTGGAGGGTTCATAGGGAGCTGCAGTGGGAGTTCAGAGAGAGCCCCACCCCCGACTAGTCACCCTAGCCCAAGTGGTTTGGAGTCAGATTTCAGTGTGTTCTGGCCTACAGAGAAAGCTGGACTGAAACCTGTAGTGGAGAGTTGCAGGCTGAGAACTTAGAGCACAGAGAGATAGAAAGCAGAGTGAGAACAGACAGAAAGATACATAAAGCCTATCAGTGCAATAGAGTCAATGTAACCTCCTGCAACTACATATTAATATTTTTGTGGCTGGACACTTGAGAAGGAGATTGGAAACTGAGGGAAAATGGATAGAGGAGAGAAAGAGAGAAAGGAATAAAGATTCAGAGATAAGGAGTTAAAAATATAGGTTCCATCATGCGTACTCCTTTGATGGCATTGAGAGGCTCTACATGTGTCCCCAAACTTTTATTGGAGAATTGAGGAATGTGGAGTGGGAGGTAGCTAATGAACATGTGGCATGGCATAGGTTTTTACCTTGGCTTAATTGACGATCATGTAATCAAAGAGGAGGAGGTTAATCAAACATTCGACTTGGTAAGGAATGTGATCTAACAAGGTGGGAGCTAGGACCCTGGGGCAAATAATGACCTGCTCAGGAATTCTTTTGGACAAAAGGTTTGGAAATACAATAATCAAAAAGTAACATGACCATGAGTCTGGTATATGAACACATAAGATACGATATCAATACACAAATCATACTTTCAAGATGCTAATATGCCTGGCATGCTACAGTCAATAATTATGGGAACCTAGGGGGCTGTGAATGGGATTGCAGATTCCATGTTATTGAGCATATAGGTCCAATATTATACAGTTTCTATACTCTATGATCAAAGGAAAATGATATATATCAAGAGCATACATCCTTGGTGACAATTAGAGTATACAGGTGTCACGTGCATTGAGGAATATAGGCACTTCATCAGTAGTAATCTTCAAAGTCCTCTTTGGTCTGTTATCACTGACAAAGATTTCTTTAAAAGTATGAAAGCATTAAGGTATAGCTGATATGCATGAAGGCCAATTGTTCCAGAGATAGAGCTCAAGGTTTGTGATAGTAAGTTAGCTGGTCAAGTTGTTCTGAGCCAATTAAGAAAGACAGGTGATCCTTAAGCAGTGATTTGTAGACCTGCAAGGTCATACTAGTCCTTGCCAAAGTCTTGAGGCAGTTCTGCAAAGGTGTCTTTTCTGGCTGCTTTTGCCTCAGTGGGCCCAGAATATCCTTATGGACTTGTCACAGCATAACACACAAAAAGACATGGTGAAGTAGTTTTTCAAAGTCCAAAACAACTTAAAAAGTCTGCAAGAGAGATCTGCACCAGGGTAGAAATGGAACACAGTGTCCCAAGGCAGTCATTGCCTCCCATTGAAGCAATCGGGCTTGGGCACAGCTGAAGCAACAGCCAACACTTCCAAAACTCTCAACCACTGATGGCAAAAGGGGATTGGACAACTGCTCAGAAGGAGATTATAGGTCTCCCTTTGCTGGCTCTGAGTTCAAAACTCTTGTCTAATTGTCCATATGTAGAAACAGATCACAATCTTGGGATGCAATCTCAAGAGTGAGGAGGAGCACTAGCATATGCCAGCATTTGCAGCCACAAAGGAACAGGGGATCCATATTACAATTCCAAGGGGTAAAAGAATGCTTGGGATCACCAAACAGGGAGAATATTAAACATTCCTCTTTTTAAAACATACCACCTTGAAAGAATGGAAAACTTATTGAATGTAGTTCAATAATATAATATATAATAATATAGGTGTAGTTCTGAAGTCAATACCTTGGAATAGTGCTCTCTTCATCACAATTACAGAGCCCAACTTTAACAGGTTTTTAAACTAAAAGAAAAGAAAAAGGCAGGAAAATCAGCAAAAAAACAAACAAACAAACAAAAAGAACATTGAAAATTATTTTGATGACATGGTAGACTCGACATGGTAGTCTCAAACTCAAAAGACAACAAAGTCAACACTGTTGCATCCCAAACATCCAAAATATATATTAATTCCTCTTAAGTTCAAAATTAATTTAAGGAAGAGCTTGAAAAAGAATTTAAACATCAAATAAGGTAGAAGAAAACTTGGGGAAAGAAATGAGAGTGATACAGGAAAATCATGAAAAAAATATCAATTGCTTGGGAAAGGAAGCACAAAAAATACTGAAGAAATATCTTAAAAAATAAAAAAGGGGGCAGCTGGGTTTCTCAGTGGATTGAGAGCCAGGCCTAGAGATGGGAGGTCCTAGGGTTATACTCTGGCCTCAGACACTTCCTAGCTGTGTGACCCTGGGCAAGTCACTTGACCCCCATTGCCTAGCTCTTACCACTCTTCTGCCTTGGAGCCAATATAGAGTATTGACTCCAAGACAGAAGGTAAAGGTTTAAAACAAATAAAATAGGCAAATTGGTAAAAGAGGCACAAAAATCCAAAGAAGAGAAGAATTACTTTAAAAAATCTAGAATTGACCAAATGGAAAAAGATATACAAAAATGCACTGAAGACAAAAACTTCTAAAAAGTCAGAATTGGCCTTTTGGAAAAAGTGGTACACTATTCATGGAGGAAAAGTAGATTTGGACAAATGGAAAAGCTCACTCAAGAAAAGAATGCCTTTAAAATTAGAATTGAGCAAATGGAAGCTAATGACTCCATGAGACATCAAGAAACAATCAAAGTCAAAAGAATGGGGAAAAAAGAATTAAATGTGAAATAATTCTTTTGGAAAAAATGACCTGGAAAATGAATTCACAAGAGAGAGAGAATTATTAGGTAACCTGAAAGCAATGATCAAAAAAGAAAGAGTATGGACATCATCTTTCAAGAAATCAAGGAAAACTGCCCTGATATTCTAGAGCCAGAGGATAAAATAGAAATAGAAAGAATCCACTGATAATTTCCCAAAAGAGATCCCAAAAGGATAATTCCCAGGAATATTATAGTTAAATTCCAAATCTCTCAGGACAAGGAGAAAATATTGCAAGCAGCACAAAATAAACAATTAAAATATGATGGAGGCACAGTCAGAATAACACAGGACTTAGTAGCTTCTACATTAAAAAATTGCAGGGCTTAGAATATGATATTCCAGAGGGCAAAGGATTGGGGAAGGGGGCTCTGGAACATGATATTCCTTCAAGAAGGCAAAGGAGCTAGGGCTTCAACCAAGAATCACCCATCGGGCAAAACTGAGCATAATCCTTCAGGGGAAAAAATGGATATTCAATGAAATAAAGAATTTTCAAACATTCCTGATGAAAAGACTCAGAGCTGAATGGAAAATATGACTCTCAAATACAAGATTCTAGAGGAGCATAAAAAGGTAAATTGGAAAGAGAAATCAAAAGACATTCAGTAAGGTTAAACTGCATACATACCTACATGGGAAAACTATTCTTATAATTCCAAATAATTTTGTCATTATTAGGGCAGTTAGAAGGGTGTATGCATAGACAGAAGGTGAGGGTGTGAGTTGAATATGATGAGATGATATAAAAAAATAAAATTACCCTGATTAAAATTGGCTCAATGAGAGAAAAATATACATAGGGTATAGAAAGCAAAAGTTAAAAAAAAGGCCTCATTTCTCAAATACATAAATGAGTTGAATATATGAGAATACAAGTCATTCACCAGTTGATAAGTGGTCAAAGGATATGAACAGGCAGTTCTCAGATAAAGTAATTAAAGGTCTCTGTAGTCATGCAAAAAATGCTCCAAATCACTACTCTTTAGAGAAATTCAAATTAAAACCACTCTGAGGTACTATCCCACACTTACCAGAATTACTATTTGGACAGAAAATGAAAATGACAAAACTTGGAGGGGATATGGAAAAACTTGGGCATGAATACAATTTTAAGATAATTGTGAACTGATTCATTCAGGAAAGTAATTTGAACCTAGGTCCAAAGGGCTATAAAAATATGTACCCTTTGACCTAGCAATATCATTATTAATTTTGTATTCCAGAGACAAAAAAAGGGGGAAAGACCTCTGGGTATAAATATATTTGAAACAGCTCTTTTTAGGGGGTCATGGATTAAGAAAATGAGGGGATAGCCATCAATTGGGGAATGGACAAGTTATAGTATATAATTATAATGTAATACTATTGTGCTGTAAGAAATGATAAGCAGGAGGAGCTCATAAAAACCTAGAAAGACACAAACTGAAACAGAGTGAAATAAGCAGAACCAGGAGAACATTGTAAAGTGAGAAGAATATTTTATGAAAAACTGTAACAGCTATTCTCAGCAACACAATGATCTAAAACTATCCCAAAGGATTCATGATAAAAAAAAAGAAAAAGAACTAGATCAAAGCAAACATTTTTCACTTTCTATTTGAATTTCTTTCCACAAAAGAATTAATAATGAAAACTTTACATGATTGCACATATAAAATCTATACTAGATTATTTACCATCTCAAAGACAGTGGGAGTTGGGAGAAGGGAGGGAGGTATAGAATTCAAGACTATATTTTTTAAAATGTTGGAAACTTTTTATGTTTTTTTTTTTTACAGGGAAAAATAGAATAAAATTAAAAAAGAAAAATTAATGCTATTCATCTTGAAGAGCAAAAAATTAAGAACTTGAAAAGAAATAATGAAAAGAAAGTGGGAAAGAAAGGGAGCTAGAAATATCAGATTTCAAATTATACTACAAAGTAATAATGAGTTTGTTAGGAGTTAAAAATGGATTGATTAGTGAAACAAATTATAAATACAACATAGTATCTAAAACATAGATACAACACAATACCCCAGTGTAGTAATGGTGAACCTTTTAGAGACCAAGTGCTCAGACTGCAACCCTCATGCCACTTGTGAGTCCCTGGCTTTACCCCAGACAGGGCACAAGGAGAGGAGGAGGGGACCAGACCCCTCTGGCACATATGCCATAGGTTCTCCAACACAGCCTTAGTGTTTCATAAAGCCAAAGAATCAATCTCTTCAGGTAATCATTTGACAAAAACTGCTGGGACAGTCTAGCAATTGTTTTAGAACAACATTTAATACTGTATACCAAGATAAACACTAAATGGATATGAAACTTAAGACATAAAATGTGGAATCATAACCAAGTTAGAGGAACAAAGAAATCTTTTAGACCTATTGAGGGGATAGACTTTGTGATCAAACAAGGGATAGAAATGCAATACAGGAGACAAAATGAATGGTATTGATTGTATAAAATTTAAAGATTTTTGCAAAATAAAACTAATGAGATTAAAATTAAATGTGAAACGGGTAACTAGGGGGAAAACCCCTTTGTAATAAGTTTCTGTAACAAAGTTATCATATCTAAGATATTTGAAGAAATTATTCAATTAATAAGAAAAGGAATTATTTCCCATATGATAAATGATCAAACAGTATTAACAAGCAGTTTTCAAATGAAGAAATCTAAAGTAGCAGAAACATATGAAGATACTTTAATATGAGATTCCACCTCACATTCAGATTGGTACACATGTCAAAAGAGGGAAATGACAATTATTAGAAGAGCTACAGAAAAATAGGAATACTAATGTATTGGTGGTGGAAGTGTGAATTTATCCAGCCATTTTGTAAAACATTTTGGAACTTCGCACCAAAGTCACTAAATTAAGCATTTTTACCACTAGATCTTGACCTCAAAAAATATAAAAGAAAAAGGAAAATAACCTATATTAGAAACCTTTCTGTTTGTTTTATTTGTAGCCCCCAAAAAGGGATGCCCAACTATTGGGTAATGGCTAAGGAAATTGTTATGTAACTACAAATAAATATTTTTATGCCATTCAAAAAACAAAACAAATGGAAGCTTTTTGGAGTAAATGGATATTTGTATGAACTAATACAGAGTGAAGTGAGCAGAAGTAGGAGAATTATTTATATGCAGATAAAATATGAACTTTAGAACTCTGATTAATGCAATGATGAACCATGATTCTAGAGTTCCAAAATACAGTATGCTACCAATATCCTGACAGAGAGGCGATAAACTCATGATGCAAACTAAAGCATAAATTTCTGACCATTGCCTATGAAGAAATTTATTTTATTTATATTTGTTTTCAAGGTTTTAATTGTGGAGTGGAGATGTAAGTGAAGGAAAATACTTAATTGAAAAAATAACCAAATTAAACCTAAAAAAAATGTCATGCAAAATCATGGACACTGTATTAAGAATGACAGAGTCCAACTATAACTGACATCATGTAACAACCACACTAAAAATAGCCAAAGATGTGCCATAATTTAACAGGAAGTAGAAAGTATCTGAATTCTTAAACATATCATATATATATATAAAACACTATAATAATTACTTCAAGTTTTATTCATTTCACCTTATTCCCTTACTATTTTGTCATTTTCCTTTGTCTGATTTGTGTGTTTGATTTTCTTTCTTTTTTTTTTATCCATGTTGGCTAAAGGTTTATTATTTAGATAATGTATTTTAAAAAATCAAAGTCTTATCATTTCTTTAGGTTTTCTATCCAGATTATTACTCCTCTAAATTTTAATATCTATTCTTTTGTGCTTATTTTGAGTTTCTAATTTTTAAGATGCATATTCAGTGCAAAAATTATTTTCTTTTCTATTTTGTTAATTAAGTTTTAGGGTTATAATTTTTCTTATGAAGACAAATTTTAGATTCATCCTAGAAATTTTGCTACATTGTTCATTATTATTTTCTTTTATTTCATTATTCATTTTTATGAATTGAATTTTGAATCATAACTTAAAAATCATTGTTATATCTCCATATGAGTCTCTGTCCTTTATTTACTAATTTTATTGTGTTATAGTATACAGATAGGATATATTTACCATTTCTCCCTTCTTACATATATTTTAAATATTTCTGTGACCTAATACATGATTAGTCTTTATAACAGTCCTATATGCTGAGCAATATGTATGGTTTTTAGTGGTTTCATTTAGAAGACTCCATAAATCTTTTAGACTGAGTTTTTCCAGAAATCCAACTATTAGATTTTTCCAAAGTTGGAGAAATTTACATCACTGCCTTGATTGCTAAAGACTAAAATTGAATCTAGATACTAAAAACTTTATCCATAAATATTTGAGTCTTATTATTCAAGGGATAAACTAATATTTGGTAGGGTACCAGAATGACTGGTTTCCCTGCCTTATATCTCTCCCCAATCAATCTATTCTCCACTCAGCTGATATGATGAAGGGATCATAAGCACTAACCAATCCTGGGGTGCTGAAATGCACACACTGAGGCCTCATGGTAAATAAGGTCAAGATCCAGTATAAAACAAGATAGAAAGGCAATTTTCTTGTGGCCATATCAGGAACTCACAGGGTTAATCAGTCCAGAAACCTTTGATAGAAAAAATAATTAGTGCAGTCTCTACCAAATTAGGTTAATCTGGCATTGCTCAACAGACTATCTAGGATGCTTTCTGCAGTTCCAGTGACCATATTGGTGTTTCTGATTATCCTTACAACCTACTTTAGAATTTATATTTCAAAAGCTCCCATCTAGATAGGTAGTAGAAGGATTTACCAGTCCCTCCTGTATTCCAGATAACTTCTCAATTAAGACTCTTCTTTCATGTTTTCTATTTCCTTAGCAAATATTACTGAGACATAAAAAATGTGACCTTTGACTGTAATAGAAACTTTGATGTAACACACTGCATTGTTCCTTTGGTGTGTCTACCATATCAATCAGATAAGCAGTGAATGTTCAAATGCTAATAAAAGCACTAGCAAAAATCCCCTAGGGGTGGAGACAAGGAAGATTCTCTCTGAACCTAATACTGTGTTTGAGTCTTTCTTCTCTAATTTTCTTAAATTCCATATTTTGTGCCCAGTTCCTCCACAATTTAGAACCCTTCTCTGAATCTGTTACATGGGTTGTAACACATGATGACTCCCCCCCTCCACTTCCTTTAACTCCAGAAGGCTACCATTACCTCAAAAATCAAAGATAAATCCCTCTACTTGGCATTAACAACTCTTTGTAACATGCCATCCCACTTTTCCATCTGTCTTATCATAACCAGTTCCATTCACTCTGTGATCTGGTTACAAATAGCCTACTTGCTGCTCCTGCTGTTCCCTTCTCTGTGTTTTTCATCGACTCCTCCCAATATTTGCCATGTGCTGTCCCTTCACTTCTACCTTTTAACATCACAGTCTTCCTTCAAGTCTAAGCTCAAGTATCACCTTCTGTCAGAGCTCTCTCTCTGCACCCTCCCCAACACTGGTTCTAATTATCTTTATATATATATATATATATATTTACATGATTTATGATTTTCCCCACCCCCCATACCTCTTTCCTCCCTCCTCTCTCCTCCAGCAAGCAGTTCCACTGGGTTATACATGTATCATTGTTCAGAACCTATTTCCATGTTATTCATATCTGTAGTAGCCTGATCCTTTAAGCTCAAAACCCCAATCGTATCCTAGTCCCATTACGTGGTCGATCACATATTTTTCTAATGCATTTCCATTCCCACAGTTCTTTCTCTGGATGTGGATAACATTCTCTCATAAGTCCTCAGATTTGTCCTGGATCATTGCTGCTAGTAGAGAAGTCCATTACATTCAATTGTGCCACAGTGTATCAGTCTCTGTGTACAATGTTCTTCTGGTTCTGCTCCTCTCACTCTGCATCAATTCCTGGAGGTCGTTCCAGTTCCCATGGAATTCCTCCAGTTCATTATTCCTTTGAGCACAATAGTATTCCATTACCAACAGATGCCACAATTTGTTCAGCCATTCCCCAATGGACATCAGGACATCACCCCTCTCCTGCATTTTCCAATTTTTTTTTTGCTACCACAATGGAGCTATAAATACTTTTGTACAAGTTTTTTTCCTTATTATCTCTTTGGGGGTACAAACCAGCAGCAGTATGGCTGGATAAAAGGGTAGGCAGTCTTTTAAAGCTCCCTTTTTTTTTTACTAGACCACTAAAGTACCCTGCTCTACTGAAAACAGAAATGACATAACTACAGAAAAGAAATTAAGTGGAAAAAAATCCATATCATGGAACATGGCAAAAGAGGAATAGTTAAAAAATGACATTCAAACATTAATACCCAGTTACCTCCTGGGGAGTGAATTCATTGGGCAAACTCTATGGCGAAGAGGTCAAAGCAGAAAAACAACCTCTATTACCAACTACAGTACATTATTAAGGTGAAAAAGACTTATATTGCTCACAAATGTTTGCAGCCACTCTCCTAATGATGATAACAATATAAATGAGTGCCATCTTTAAAGCAGAATAGATTACTAAATTAAAATAGTTTGATATCCAGGAATTAAATGCTACTGAGAAGCCCAGGCAGAAAACAATGCCAACCAGAACATCCTTTTAACAAATGGCTCTCAAGTTACATTTTACTCCACTGGTTTGCCATAATAGTAATCTAAGAACAGTTTGTTTTTTTTTTAAAGGGCAAAAAAGAAAGGATGCAAAGGTGATGAAATCTGCTTTCATGTCAATTTTATTAGGTAATTTACATTCTTAATTTACATTATGCATGTGAGGCCTTTCATTCTGAAATCACAACTGGTTTTAAATTATGATCAGTGAATAAGTAAATTAAAGCAATCTTACAGTCTTGTCTTTGTAGAGATTCAATATTTCTTTCATCCCCAATTGAAGATTTTGAGAAAATTTCTCAGAGTTTTCCTTCAACTGTTGTACTGATCTCAGTATGTATTCCAAACTGTTCCCCTAAGAAATATCCTTATGAGGGTAAAAGTCAGAGAAATAAAGCTGGTAGAAAGTGGAAATTTAAAACCACTTTTTCAGTCTATCTATGAGAGTGGCCTGAGGACAGAGACTTTCAAGATAAACTTAATGTTACCCACTGGTTCATGCTGCTTTGTTAAAAGTAAAGTTGGGGAGAACCGATATGGAGCAGTAGAGAAGCACTCACACTTTCAAATGATTCTAAAATAATGCTTCAAATCCAGTTCTGGAGCAGTAGAACCAAAGAAGTGTCAAATGAGACAAATTTCCAGCCAAGACAACTTAGGAGGTCAGCAGGAAAAGTCTGTCTCATTAGAGTAGTGGTTGAGTCTGGAGTGCAGCGCACACTACAGCCCAGGATGCATTATGAAGTAAAAAGCAAGCCTTAGAGGTGGTTGATTGGTTGATGCAGCAGCTTTGGGAGTTCTCAGACCATGGATTGTGGGCGAGTTAGATAACTAATAGGAAGGCGATTGCAAAGGAATCTTTGTTGATGCTAGTTCAAGACTATTGCAATGTCCAGACTTAATTCCAAGTTACAGTCCCAGGGCGAAAAGCAGTGATAGTACTTTTGGACACAGGTGATCAGGGACCCTGGTCACAGTTTCAGGGCAAAGAGGAATATTTATAATTACTCACATGGAAGTAGGGAACCTGGTTTCAAGTCCAAGACAAGGGAGCACTAGCAATTGCTGCTGCAAGAGAATGTGGACCTGTTCATGGTCTCAAAGCCAGGAGGAGTGCTAGCACTGGTTCTTTCTGGGTAATGACCAGAGCACAGGCCAGGAGAGCTGTGACTATACTTCTATTAGATTGTATCACTTTGGAAGCACCAAAAGTCTAAAGATCTCCAAAGTTAACTCTGAGAAGAGCAGCAAGAAAGGTCTGAAGCTTGAGGAAATGCCCTCCTCCCTTCTCCCCTGTGGGTATAACATAAAGTAAAAAGTAAAGAAATAAGCTAAAATAATGAGCAAATAAAAAAAATAACCTGACCAGAGAAATGGTTGGATCAGTTTACAAGTCTTCCAATAGTGCATTAGTGTCCCAATTTTGCCATATCTCCTCCAACATTCATCACTTTCTTTTACTGTCATATTGACCAATTTGATAGGTGTGAGGTGTTACCTCAGAGTTGTTCTAATTTCCATTTCTCTAATCAAAAGTGACTTAGAACATCCTATCATATGATTTATTGGTGGCTTTGATTTCTTTACCTTAAAATTGCTTGTTCATATCTTTTGATAATTTGTCAATTGGGCAATGACTTGTAGCCATGTAAATTTGATTTAGTTCTCTATTAATTTAAGAAATTAGACCTGGATCATAGAAATCTGTGATAAAAAAATTTTCCCTTCTAATCTTGGTTGCATTGGTTTTGTTAGTACAAGAGCTTTTTAATTTAATAAAATAAAATTATTCATTTTATATCTTATAATGCTCTCTCTCAGTTGGTCATAAATTCTTCCCTTCTCTACAGATTTATAGTAAACTATTCTGTTTCCCTAATTTACTTATGGTATCCCTCTTTATATCTAAATCATGTACCTATGCTGAACCTTATCTTGGTAGAGTGTGAATTATAGATCTATACCTAGTTTCTGACATATTGTTTTCCAGTTTTCCCAGCAGTTGTTGTTTTTTTTAACCCTTACCTTCCATCTTGGAATCAATACTGTGTATTGGCTCCAAGGCAGAAGAGTGGTAAGGGCTAGGCAATGGGGGTCAAGTGACTTGCCCAGGGTCACACAGCTGGGAAGTGTCTGAGGTCGGATTTGAACCTAGGACCCTCCTGTCTCTAGGCCTGACTCTCAATCCACTGAACCACCCAGCTGCCCCCTCAAGTTATTTTTTTTTAAATATGGAATGCTTCACGAATTTGTGTGTCATCCTTGTTCAGGGATCATTATGATCTATTCTCTATTATTCTATTTTTAGTATATGTGCTACTGAAGTGAGTTCTACATTTTGATTCCTAAATGTTTTTCCTTCAGGTCTGACCATGTCACTCTTCATGTACACTCAATCACCATCCGTGGCTCCATACTGCCATTAAGATAAAATATGAACTCTTTTGTTTAAGGTTTAAAGCTCTACATAACCTGACCCAATCTTTTATTTCAAAACTCAATGAATATTATTCTACTTCCCACACTCTATGATCTAATCTAACTAGCCTTTTCTCTACTGTTCACCAAGATGCTATTTCCCATCTCTCTCTCTGTCTCTCTGTCTCTCTCTGATTCATACCTGAAATGCACTGCCTCTACCTCATAAAAATCTCTTCTTCTAGATAAAACTCAATCACTATCTTCTACACCCTGATTGGTACACTACACATTCATCTTCCATAACAATCAACCATCCCCTCATCATTATAGGCAATTCTTCTTGAGATAATCTTCCATACCTCCCTAATTCTCTATTCCCAGAACTCTCTTTCCCAGCTTCCCATTTTTGTTCTCACTGTTAAGTGCTTAGGCTTTGAAGATAAAGTCGTGGGTGTAACTCCTCCTTCTCTATCTGCTTCTGGTAAGGTGTTTGTGGAGGTTGAGTGGGAGCCAGGTAGGAGAATTTTACCCATGTGGTTTTACTTAGTTTTTATACTTTTGTTCTTTTATTTCTTCTATTTCAAGTGATTAATAACAAACCTTATAAAATATAATACTTGTAGTTGCTGGACATTAAGTTACATTTAACAATACCATCGTCACTGGATTTCCAAACTTTTTCTTACCTCCTCAAGACTTCCATAGCTTTCTCCTCCTTTTCTTTTCTTAGCAAAGAACTTTGCCTCATTTCGTTGAAAAAATGATTTTTCTCTATGCCAAGAGCTCTCTTTTCTACCTTCTTCATCTCACATCAAGGCTTCTATCACTATCTTCTCCTTCATCTCAGTATCAGATGACAAGATAGCCCTTCCCCTTACCAAAAAAAAATCCCTCTATGCACAAGTGATACTATTTCATCCCATTTTTTCCAAAGATATTGTTCCCTCTCTTTTCCCCATGCTCATTTTATCTTCAGTCAACATATACACACAACATGCACACAAAGTGTCTCATATCAGTTTCTCATTCAGTTGATAATCATTAGCTAAAAATAATTGCACTAAACAGTAAAAAAAAAAACCATGACAAATGTATTTGGTAAAGATCATTTGAATGGTATTTGATTAAAATGAATAATTTCTAATGATGCATTTTTAAGTCACATTCAGCATAATTTTAAAAAAGTTTTCATCTAAGTTAGAAAGTGCAATCATTTTAATGAATATTAGTTAATGATTAAAATGCAAAAATAATCAGTTTTATTTAAAACTTTTAGAATTATTTCATTCTACTTCTAGTAGTCATAATTATTAATGGAGAAAAACTAGAGGTTTTTATGGAGCTGTCCTAACAAAAAAAAAAATGAAGACATATTTGAGGAAAAAATATTTTTTTAGAATAAATTGTATCAAGTACAAATTCAGGTTACTCACCCTTTCCTAAACATATGTGTCTAAATTATTAATGAGTCATATCATCCTTTTAACACTGAATTTGTTGCATAGTATTTTTGAATCCCCCCCTCCCCCTTGGATTTCTTTCTTTTTCTTGTAATCACATTTATCATTCTATTGTATCTAAAATTGTGGAGTAATTGTAGATCATCAGAGAAAAATATAAGATGCTACAAAAAGTTTCATCCTCATATTTACCAAACATTAGTCACATTTTTCTTGTTCCTATTCCATGTTTATTGTGAAAGTATAAGCCAAACACACTGTTAGCAATGCCTAGGGAGTAAGAAACCCTTTATCCCTGTTACCTCTGTGTGGAGTGGGTTCTTGAGGGGGATGCACCCCAGGAATCACTCTAATGAGCAGACAGGAGTCATGATAGGATGCAGACAGAAAATGCAGCCTTTATTGCTAATTGGGCAAAGGACCAGGGCCCTGCTCTGCGTGGTCGACTCAAAACAATGGTCGACGATATATAGATGAACTCAGAATTTATAGAAAATTTCTACAATGATCCTCTTTAGCCACCCACCACCACCTGTGTGTGCTACATTGTCTGTATCTTGTCCTTCCTTCCTTCCCCTCCCAAAGTTCCAGGCAGTTCCTGAAAGGTGGGGAATATCTAGGTTGAGTGAGCATTTAGACATGGCCACGGTCTTTCAGGAAGAGACATCTCTTGCAATATTTTCAAAAGGGACTGAGGTTCTCTTGGGAATTTTTCCAACTGTCAGTTTCCATCACAACTCAGCTCCTCACTAACCTGTGAATGCAGATTGAACAGAGTACTATCCAAGCTATTAAGATTCAGTAAGAAAAGGGGAAATGGTTTTGTTTGGTCACAGGGGGAAAGAGTGCTAATTAGGGCACCGTAAAAAGCTGTGTGGGGGATGAGATTCAGTGTGTAATTCTCAGAGTAGTGCTTATGGCTTTGTAACCTCAATTTTCAAGAACCATTTAGACAGCCTTGGAATAAAACTACCCCTCTGTCTCCCCTACATTCCTTCAAACTTCTCTGGTAAAAGCTTGAGCTTTTTAGTAGTCAGTTCAGGGAAGAGCCAGACTAGAAGCCAGGAATCAGTAAGGAGGTATCACCAAGTCAAGCTGAAGCCAGAAAGGAACAGGGGGTTTCCAATGCATCTACTGTCCCAGTCTGAAAAATGCACGAGAGTCACAGGCTTTAATCATGGGGACTTGGGGGGTACATAGCGTTGAAAACCAGGCGCTCAAGACTCTAAACTTCACAGTACCCCTCCCCTTACAGGGTTCGATGAGAGAGAAGGGGGAATCTTCTTATAAAAAGTCTGTGCTTCTATGGAGAACAGAGAGAGGGACATTTTGCCCAGAGCATGCAGCTGGTGGACTATAGCCCTTTTCTTTCCCTTCCCTCCCTCTCCTCCCCCTTCCCCACCAATTTTTCTACAGTAAAGCTGCCTTTGCCTTTTTTTCTATCAGCTTCTCTTATTTCTAGTGATTAAGATCTTCCAGATTGTCCGTCACTCACTCCTCAGGGCAGTCTGGGGGAAGAGTAGGGCTTTCTCCATGCTCTTCCTAGGAGAGCTTGGTACTTCAACTCCTCTCCAAAAGGGCTCTCCCTTTCATTCATTTCCTGCTGGCATGTTTCCTCAGGGGGTGTTGCTCCTTTGCTCTACTTCTATTGCCATATTAACAAATACATTTGGGAATAAGACATACTCTTCATTCTGCATACCTCTAATACTAACCACTAACCAGCTGTCCCCGCTGAGTCGCCTAGCTAAGGCACCAAGGTTTCCTGAAGGTGAGACAGATGGTGTTGTGTGCTAGACAAGTCAATACCCTCATCACCCCTTTCTCTAATGCACGGAGGAAAAGAGGAGACAGCCACGGACCCTGTGAGCAGCAGTTCCAGGAATAGCAGTGACCACTGGTCCCAGTTTAAACCCCACCCCCAATCCAACAAATTGTATAGAATTTTTTCATTCTTTCTACCCCAACTGCCAACTAACTGCCACCAATGGGCAGGTAAGCCCAGGACTCCACTGAATCCCAGAGCTCTCCAGACCACGAGGCTCATAGCCACCATATGGTGAGGGAGGGAGCCCTATGGCAAAAGAGGTAGCTCTGCCATCCATATCAACTGTCACTTTTTTTATTATAGTTTAGGAGGTTTATTAAGGATCATTCAAAATCAAGGAATAAAGAAGATACAAAATAAAAACCACGTGCTCATGGCTGGTTAGCCCATTTAAAATCCCTGCGCTTAGCTTACCACCATATTTGCTGCATCAACTGTCACTTCTGTGGGAGATGGAATTAAGTGTATAGTTCTCAGGGTAATGACATTTGGCTTGTAACCCCAATATTTTCAGAACCCCAGCCAGAGTTAGTATTCCCTCTTAGAATAAGACTGTCCCTTTTCCTCAGTAAAACATTTGGCCTGTCTTCTACATTTCAAAAACCTTGGGTGGCTTGTCAGGTCCAGAGCCAGGCTTCAGTCTAGGAACCAGTCCAGGAAGAATGATTGATAACTGGGAACATGGAGGCCAACTTACAACAGGAACAAAAGCTCCCCATCCAAGGTTCATTTACAACTCCGCAACTTTCTTGAAGATATCCAGTTCCCTTGCCAAGGCATACATTGCTCCTCCCCAAGCCCTATCTCACTGTCTCTCAGACCTAGCCTGGAAGTCACAAGTGGAATCTGACTGGATGAAGGGAAAAGGAACAAGGGAAGTGGGAGAAGGTCTTTCTGTGATTAGAAAAAATCCAAATTGCTTCTGAATTCAATACTTTGGCATTCCTCAGGCATCCAAAACTGGGGATGTCCCCTTCTGTGACAGGTACAATAAAGTCTGTCTTATACTTTGGCTTCCTGACTCTGAGATTATGTATTCATTTAAGTGGAGGGAGTCCACTGTTCATGCCTCTGTTCCATACACTTCTCAGTCAAGGAAGGCAATCTAGCTGAAGCAGCAATGAGTAAAGCAGGAGTTAACACCCACCAAACAAATCCAGTCATCATCTTCACCTCTTCTCAATTTTTGTCAGAACCCATGATCTTGGACCCAAGGACCTGAGACATAACTGTGACACTCTGGGGGTGCTTTTGTTTTTAGACCATCCCCCACAAAATGAAAAGGAGAACAAAATTTGAGAAGGAGGTCACCCATCCCTTCTAATGTTGACATCACTTGCCAGTCAACCCCCATTGCTGAGGTAGGAAATATATAGCCTAGCTAGCTCATCACTAATGACTTCAGAGTGAGGCAGGAGGACACATGTGCCAAGCTTCTGAAAACATCACCACCTTGGTCAATGGGTAGGATAAAAATGACCACCCACCCCTCATTTCAATTACAAAACTGGAGTCAGAAAATGAGAGTAAAAATAAGTAATTGTTTATTTCTTTTCCTCATGAGAAAGGCAGATGCCTTAATGGCAAATATAAATGCCTGGGTGCAAAAACAGACCTTTTATAGATTCCTAAGGAGAGACTCCCCGCTCCCTCCTCTCTCTAGCCCCCTTGTCTGGGAACCAAGACTTACAATCTAATCATGTGGATTCTAGCCAGGTCAGGGTAGGGTGAGGTACAGTAAAAGTGTCACTTAAGAGATAAGGAAGCAAGTGAGTTGTCTATCCTCTTGCACCAGGGGCCTTTGTACTTTCCCAGCCTTGTCCCAGAATCTTCCAGAAAAACAATGAACAAAAGGCAAACAAACTAGTTCTCTACATTCCCCTGTCCAACTGAGGGTGTCAACTTGGTGTCTTTGCCTTGAGAATGCGGGAAGGGTGAGAATGATAATAATGCTCTTAATCCTATCTCACTCATCCCCTCCATTTTATTTTCAGAGATGTGGCATCCTCCCTTGCCTCAGTTTCCCTCTCTAAATCTAGATATCCTCAGAGGCGATAATCTCCTTCCTTTCTGAATTCTATAGTTGCATAACAACCAGCTGCAGGTTTTCAATAGCCTCATGAGGCAAGGAATAAGGCAGTGAATAATTAAAAGGCTTCCTAATGCACAAATCATAAAGAATTCAAGTTGTTTGAATCAACTATCATTCAATCAGGATAGTCAACCCCCAACAATCAGGGAAAACCACTTCTAAACTGGTAAAAAATTGAGTCCAACCAGCTGACCCAAGAAGTAGTATCCACCCCCGAGTTTCTGCTTAATTCTTCTGAAAGGGCAGTTAGTCCCTGGAGAGCTCTGGCCACTGACCGGAGTGACGCAGTGTTATTGGGACATGGCACAGGCACCACCTTCCTTAGCTAACATCATGTCTAAACGAATCTATTTTCCTGTGCCATTGACTGGCAGCATCCCCTGACTGTGTCCCCAGGGTACTTTAGGAACCTCTGCTGAGTATAATGGATGTCCTTGATTCTGGCTTATGGCACCACCAAAAGGGATTCGCACCTCGCTTTAAACTTGCCCAGGACTCTTCTAGGCACTCCTATTGCATCTAGGCACACTGATTGGTCAAAGCAGCCTTCAGGAGAAACCAAAGTGTTTCTCTTTTGCCTTGACTGGTCTAGCTGAGTGGTTGGGTTCAGATATATCATTGTGAAGGGGATTGGCAATTGTACCAAGGCACATACCCCAAGCCAGTCCCTTGGGACGTGTCTGAGTGTGGTTCCCCCATGGGACCACCAGAGATCTGCTGGAGAAGAGATGCTTAGATGAGAACATCCAGGCCAGTCGCTCACATTCCAGGCTCAGGCATGTTCCCGCTTTGGACCTGACTCAGGTGCCCTGAGATACGCGCAGCATGATTCCAGAATCCTCCTCCAGCCAGAGCTCCCTTTTGTGCCACTAGTCTTAGTCATCCCCTGGATTTAGCTCTCCCAAGAGGGTAACCACCCGCTGGAATTCGACTTCGTATCCAGAGGAAAGGGAACAACAGGGCTGCTGGTGGTACAGGCAGAGTTATTGCTTTTTTCTGTACTCTGAACCATAAGACTCCTCACAACCTCTGTGTCAAAGGCTCATCTAGGATCCTCAGTCATCATCATTGCAGGCAATCCTAAAACCTCCCATTTACAAGGGCTCGGACTCATTTTTTGTGCTTTGGCCCTCCCCTCTTCCTCAGATTGGATTATTTTGTCTACCCACTTGACCTCCTCCATATCTCGGCCTCAGAAGGTCAAGGGATCACTACCCTCGAAGCTACGATCATCCATGTTAATGCTAGTATCAGTGCCCTTTGCGTCTTGGGGACCCAAGGTAATGGAGGCAGTAAATGTAGGGAACTGCAGTAAAAGATCCCTACTGCTGCCAATAATGCCACTAAAAGCAAAACAATAAAACTCGACAGCTCGGTGTGTGTGTCAGTTCTGGGGGTAATGTCCTGTGGGGCATGGAACAAGAAGGCAAACCCCAAAGGATCCCCACCCTGGCCAGAGAGTGACAACCATCTTCCCTGTCACACAGTTTAGAGAAAGCTTTAAGATTAGAATCAACAAGACAACAACTCCAAGATTCCCCAAGGAACTCTTCCATATAGAAATAATTCAGGACCATCAAGTGCCATGAGATTTCTTCATGATGATTTTCAGGGCTTGGTCAGTAATAATTACAGTCATCCAGATGACAGGTGGCTCTGCTGGCCCTTTCACCCAGGTAGAATGGACCTAGTCTTGTCAGCAGTTCTTACAGCTGTGTTGGTGGTTAATAGGATTTGGAAGACTCTTTCCAGGTTCAAATCAGGACCCAGTCCTCTGGTTGGAATTTGTGTACCAGGAACCCTAAAGGTGGAGATTTGGGCCATCAATGTCCTCTTCTGCTGGGAAGAAAGAGTCAGTGTGAGAGGCAGTGTACATATATTCTCAAGAATGAATCTCCCCTTTACCACTGGGGTGGGATGCCATGGGGTGTGAAGGTTCCAGTTAATTTCCAAAGCCCTCATCAACCTCTGCAAATACCTTCGGATGAGGTGCTCAAGCAAAACTCTGATCACTATTTGCCTACCATCCTCAGAGCCTTATTAAGGGACTATGGTTCAGGGAAGTCTCTGGCTTCTTTTGTCCTCCCCAGGTTTGTGAGAGGACCTCCAGGTCTCATCCTTCCTCTATTTTCTACTTGACCTCCTCTTATTCCATCTATCACAAATTTCTCTTGACTCTGTCTTGAGGTCTAAGCCTTGACCTCCAGAGTATAGAAATATCACTCTTCTTATGACCATAATTTGTTCTTCTTTGTCACTAATTGTTTAGTAACTATTATCTACATATTCCTAATTATTCTTTGAATAAATTCTAGAATATTTAAGCAGGGAATTGTTAAATTCCCTGAGAGAAACAGAGGAAATCGGCATAATAGCAATTAATAACATTGATTAAACATAAGACTTCCTTGCACTTGGGTAACTTCTCTTTGTAGCCAACAAATCCATCTTCAGAAATCATCTTCTGACAGTCAGGGATGGGTCTTTTCAGGAAATTTGCTTCCTTTCCCCCACATTGCTTGTAGAGATCCTTGAGATGTTCCTGCTAAAATCTTTTCCAAGGTAGATCTCAAAAGCATTTATGAACACATAAGTAACACCATTTTTGCAGATATATTTCTCTACCCCAGGTTCTGTAAGAGATATAGAAAGTACTGGTCTATAATTCTGAGCCTAAGATCTAAGCTCCATTTATGGTCAATTAAAAGGGGAGGTCCTTTTTTATAACTGTTCCTATAGGACCTTGACAGCAAATGCAGTTCTTTGATTAACAAAATTCCACTTGCCTAGAACTTGATAAAAATTTAAACCTTCAATTACAAATTCACTTGGTTGCTTGGGGGTATGGAATTTCCATTTTACAATTTGCATCACTTTCTTATTATAGTATTTTGTTATAAAAGGAAAAAGTAGGGAAAGATTATAGATATCAAGAACTTTTACTTCAAATGGCAAATCTCATGAATTGCAGCTCAGAAAAGTTTAACTTCCCAGTAATCCAATTCCATTTTCTTGAAATTCCATAACCCAAACAAGTTTTTTATTTTACAGGGCTGATTGCTTTCCACTCTAATGACTTCTTAAAGTCCTACAAGTTTACAGATAAAATGTTTTTCTCTTTAATTTTCCCATAAAGTAAATACCCATTTTGTATTTTCCTTATTCTTTCCCTATGTCAGTCCTCACAGACTCAATTTTACAGTAGATCTTAATTGAAAAGATTTTATTTTCACCTATTACAATTTATTTACTTCTCTCAGAAGGCAGAGGGCCATGAGGCTCTCCCCTCCTCTTTAGTAGTGGGGAAATGAGATAGTTATTGAATTTCAGTAAAAACAATTATAGAATTGCTTAAACTTGTTAGTCAAAACATTCACTTTTTTCCTTCAAAGCCTCTGCTCAAAGAAGAATTAAACTTCCTTTTTGCCTTTTTATTCTTCATATATCCTATATTCTTGAAACTTACATATGACATTCCTCTCAACAGACTTCTACTTTCTTTTCACCATCATTATTCAAATAAATTTCACTCCACCAGGTATTATTTTACCGCCTAATTAGTAGCCCCAAAGAGCCCAGATTATTATTCTTTTTAAAGATGACATCATTTACATGCTATATCTTTAGCATATTTTCTTAACCAATTTGCCTCAGACATTAATTTAGTTCACACTATAAATTAACAAATCATTCATGATTAAACCAAAATCCATTCAAACAATGAAAACATTCTTATCCTAAACCTAGGCTTGTCTCTGGATTCTCTCTGTGCCCTGGAAACTGAGGTTGCTCAGGGTTTGATTTACTGGGGAGACCTTTCTTCAACTCTCCATCACCCTTTTATATCAGGGAACCCCAATTTACCCAGGCAACAGCTATCATTAGCCTCACTCAAGGAAGGTGAAAGGAGAGTAGGAGCCAACCCATCTACACTTCTACTCTTCATCACACTTAGTACCTTCTCTATTAAGTCCTTGTGAACTCCACTAAAATACCATCAAAGACAGTGGAAAGGGCCTTTATTATGATCCTAAAAACCACCATTATTACAGTACATACTTTAGTAGCAACCCTTACAATACAATCATATTTCATAATGCTTTTGGCCATATTCCAAACTACTGATACATGTTCCATTTCAAACTTATAGACTTGAAACTTTCTCTTTCCCAATGCTCTTGAAAAATGCTTTTTCACTTGTGAGCACTTTCCTAGATTACACAAAATCGTAATGCTTCATCTCTTTCTTCTATAAAGCTGGTACTAAATTTTGATACTCTTAAGTTATTGAATCAATGCACTTAATTAAACAGCCAGCAATTATTATGAGTTTACTTTCATCTCTTTGTTGACTTTAAAATGCACTCTTTCTGACAAGCAGGATGGCTACCTATTTTCAGTATTAAGAAAGGCATTAGTCAATTCTCAATTTTAATTTACTCAAATGAAAACAATTCTTGATGTTTAAAAGTTTAAATCCTTTACCAATTTTGGTTACTTTAAATCTCAATGATAATAGCATGCTTTCCCACTACTAGATTGGTAGAGGATAACAATGCTTAAAAAAACTTAAATCTTATAAACCTGGCAGACAATTTTGCAATAATACTGAATCCTGACCTTTATATTCATTTTGCTCAGTTCAACAGGCATGATTAGGAATTAGGTTTTATTTTTCAAAACTACATGTACACATATTCTAACTTTAAAATAAATGCCATTTAGGACATCCAATTGAGAGATTAAACATCTCTTTCTGTCCTTCCCACTTTCCCTCTCTGGGACCAGCAGGAAAGAAAAGGGGGGAAGAGGTGGAACAGATGTTTTTACCTGCCTCTAGCTTTCCCAAAATAGAGGATAAAACCTAAGGAATAACTTCTTTTCATTTAGTTAAACTATCTTGGAGTTTAGGAGGCTCACAATTCACACGTAAGTGCCTCCTTTTTAAAAATTTTAATTACTTAACTCACTCTCTGGTTTTCCAAACCTCTCCCACTTTCAGGAATGTAGGAAAAGAGAGAGAGGAAGTTAACATAATCACAAAGGGTTCCCTCCCCCCCCCCCCCCAGTCTCCTGCTTATGTGCACATGACAACAAAGATTTACTTGGACAGACAACAAAGAGTTAAATAAATCTTGCTTCAGATTTCACACAGTCCCAGGACCACTTCGCCCTACTTACCATTCTGAGTCAGTTCATCTCATCCAGATCTGTGGGAGGGGAGATGGGTCTTGTTTTTTGTTTGTTTGTTTTGTTTAAGTTCCTTCTTTCATTGTACAAACTTTAGCTTTAGGTGCTGCAGAAAAATTATTCATTTATTTTTACACTTATTCCAATTCTGTACCTTAGGTACCTTTAGTGTTAATTCGTATTATTTCTGCAACTCTGAATTTTCCTGGTCCATTCCCAGGTATTTGTCTGTATCAAAATCAAGATGTCTAGAACTTTCTTCCTGGCAATGAGCCTTCAGTCTCTCACCCTTGGACATCTCAGGCCAAAAGATCTTGCAAGATAGCCCTGAGTGTTTCAGTCTTTCAAATTCTCAACAGATTTGGGATGTCAAACCTTCCATGTGCACCCATGTACATAATCCTTGTTGCTGTGATTCAGATCTTCTCTGCTTTTTATTTTCACCTTCCTATCCTTCTAGGCATGGAAGGTGGCAGAGAGAGAAAACTCTCAGCATTCTGTCCATGAGGAAGTGGCCAAAATAACTGGAGGACATCCTGTGCCCACTGAAGGAAGAACCTGAGGGTCTTTCTGACATTCCAGGAATCCTGGCCAATTCACCAAATGAGTGTGATTAAAAATGACCACCCACCTCTCATTTCAATTACAAAACTGGAGTCAGAAAATAAGACAAAAGATAGGCAGTTATTTCTTTTCCTCTTGAGAAAGACAGATGCCTTAATGGCAAATGCAAATGCCTGGGTGCAAAAACAGACCTTTTATAGATTCCTAAGGAGAGACTCCCCGCTCCCTCCTCTGTCTAGCCCCCTTGTCTGGGAACCAAAACTTACAATCTAATCATGTGGATTCTAGCCAGGTCAGGGTAGGGTGAGGTACAGTAAAAGTGTCACTTAAGAGATAAGGAAGCAAGTGAGTTTTCTATCCTCTTGTACCAGGGGCCTTTGTACTTTCCCAGCCTGGTCCTGAATCTTCCAGATAAAGTCAACAAAATGCAACAAACTAGCCCTCTACATCCCACTTCCCAACTAGGGGGGGCAACTGGGTGTGTTTGCCTTGAAAATGGAGGAGTGGCTGTAATCTGAATGCTCATTCTGAGAATAACACATTTACTTCTGTCACCACCTCCCTTCAGACCTGGGTGAAAACAGTACATCTTGTGATCAAACATCCCAGGAATAGTTACTCTCCCCTCCTCCCTGCTGGCCCTACTTTAAATCCAGATCCCTAAAACCATCATCTAAAGAAACAACTTTTGTCAAGGTGTGAGCTGTCAACTCCCACTATAGATGCCTTCTAAATATTCAGTTACTAAAAATCCTAAAGCTGAAATTTGTACAATGATAGATTAACTGCTGGAAAGGAACTTAAAGGTAATTTAGTTCAATAATACTTGTTTTGCAGATGAATAAACTGAGGCACAAAGAGATTGTCAGTTATCAAGTGTTATACTTTTATTAAGTTTAAGATTATTTTTAAACTAATTCTTCCTGACTCTAAACCTACTTTCCTACACTTTCTCATTTCTTAAGGTCCTAGGCTCTGTTGAATCGTCTTAAATGAGAAACAGATATCATTTTGTCAAAGTAAATAACAGCAAAATAGATCAATGCCAATCTAATTTGACACTGTGTATTCATGACCACTGAACTTCTCCATATGACTTGCAGCTGAAACCACCTATATGTGCTTTATTTTTCCACCAGAATATCAACAACAGAGATAGGTTTGCTTTTTCCATTTTGGGACCTTCAATTATTGCAATGCTTTGCACATCTAAAGTGCTTAAAAATGGTTCTCATGCATTAGAATAACTGAAAGAGGCCAGAATGATTTGGGGTTAGCCTAGGAAAAATTATAGATTTCTATCTTCTTTTGTTTCATTTCTGGGGGATAAAGTTACAGAACACCTTTTAATGAGTTGTCGATTCAGTCACAGAAAATCTCTACAAGTCTCCCTTTTAAAAAATGTTTGGGTTTACATTCTCTAAGAAGCTTTTTCTCATTGTTTTCTTCATGGTTCAGAAAAGCACACTGATACTCTCCATAAAAGTCTTCTCTTCTTTTATTTGTGGGGCGGTCAATATGGCCGGTACTCTCAAGTCTTTCTCTTCCATTGCTTGACTACTAGAATAAATTATGTCTGACACTCTTTATCATGTGTCTTAAATTAATTTCATCTAAGGGTTAGACAGTGTCACTCAGATTTGTTAATAACATTTCTCTTTTCTGTGAATTGGTTCAGCAATTCTGGAAAGCTATTTGAAACTATGCTAAAAGAGTTTATCATTTGATTCAGAGATGCCAATATTAGGACTATTCAATAAGGAGATAAAGGAAAAATAATAACATTTGCATAAGTAATATTTATAACAGCTATTTTTGTACTCTCAAAGAAGTGGAAACCAATGAGGAACATTTCACTTTAGGACTGACTGAATAAATATTGGAACATAAATGTAGTGGCATATTATTGAATCATAAGAAATTTTAAAAGAAATTGTTTCAGAGAAAGACAAATATGGATTGATGCAGATTGAAGTGAGGAGATTAAGAAAATAAATTTAATATTGTAACAACACTGTAAAGAAAATCAACTTTAAAAGACCAAAGAACTCTGATCAATATAATGACCAAACAGAATCCCAGAGTACCAAAAATGAGGAATATTACTTACCAGCTATTAGAGAGGTGATGGACTCAATATAAAGAATGAGACAATTGACTTTAGATATGACAACAGAGAAATTTTGTTTTGATTACCATCACATTTTTAGGGTTTTATTTTCTCTGTTTTTTCTTTTTTTCATTGGACATAGTAGAAGTTAAAAAAAAGATGGAGAATAGGAATAGAATTGCCAAAAAGAGAGAAAGAAAAAGCAAAGAAATAAAAGAGAATTGAAACATTTTTGTTTAAATGCACTGAAGAGAATAAAATCCAGAAAGAACCATAGATGAGTTGTATATCTTTGAAAAATACATGTTGAAATTATTCCACACTTAGAATTATAATAGATATTCTCAGTTGTCTGTGCAAATCTCTTCTTCTGGTCTACTATTTATATGGACATGTTCATTTTGGTATTTGCTAAGCTTTAGTATTTTAAAAAACAAAAATTCCAGATTTCTCTCCAAAATGGTTAGCTCATAGTTCTACCAGTCCCCATTTTATTATATCCCCTCTAATATTTATCATTTTGCCTTTTTTTAATCATTTTAGCCAATCTGATATATAGTGTTTCAGAACTGTTTTGATTTGTGTATCTCTAATCAGTAAGATTTAGATAATTTTTTCATATCTTTACATATAGCTTTGATTTCTTTATTCCCAAACTGTTCATATCTCTTAACTATCAACTAGGAAATTGTTTATATTCTTACAAATCTGACAAAGTTCTATATCTATTTAAGATATGAGAAACTGTATAAAATATAGTTTTATAACAACGAACATTTTCTCAATTTTCTGCTTTCCTTCTAATCTTGGTTATATTGATTTTATTTGTATGAAACCCTTTTAACTTAATGTAATTAAAATTATCCATTTTACATCTCATAATGCTCTCTGTTTCTTGTTTATTCATAAATTCTATCTATAAATCTGATAGGTAATATATTCCATGTTCCTCTACTTTCTTATTATATCTCCCTTTATGTCTAGGTCATGAATCAATTTTGATCTTATCATGGTAAATGATTTAAAGTACTAGTCCATATCTAGTTTCTTTACTAATTCTGATTCCTTTAATACTATTGTGTTAGCATTTATAACACAATACTGAATGATAATAGGCATCCTTGTTTCACTCTGAATTTATTGAGAAGGCTTCTTATTTATCCCCATTGCAAATAATGCTTGCTTATGGTTTTAGGTATATGTTTCTTAACATTTTAAGGAAAAAATCATTTGTACCAATTTTTCAAGTGTTTAAATATAGAAATTAGTGTTATATTTAGTCAAGGGCTTTTCCCACATCTTTTTATATAAACATATTAAATTAATTACATTTGTTGTTGATAAAATCAATTATGTTAATAGTTTTTCTTATATTGAACTATCCCTACATTTGTTAGGAATCTCGTGTGGTCACAGTGTATATAATCTTTGGTGGATATATTGTTGTAATATCCTAGGTAGTATTTTGTTTAGGATTTTTGGCATTTAGTTGGGAATGTTCAATCTGTTCTTTTGCAGTTTCTTTGAATTACATTCCCAATTCATCAATTCATTATTTGTTATTCATATAAGCATAGGAACAAATACGTTTTCTCCTAATTAGTGCCTTTGCTATATACCATAGGTTTTAGTGTGCTGTCTCATTATTACCATTTTCTTAAATAAAATTATTCATTGTTTCTATGATTTGTTCTTTAGCCCATTCATTCCTTAAGTTATTTAATATCCAATTAATTTTTGCTTTGTGTTTCTATGGTTTCTTATTATATGTAATTTTTATTGTATTAGTGTCTGAAAAGGATGTATGTAATGTTTTTGCTTTTTTGACTCTAACTACAAAGTTTCTGTGCCCTGATTTGTGGTTAATTTTTTAAAAAGTATCATGTGCCACTGAGAAAAAAGGTATATTCCTTTCTATTACTATTCCATTTTGTCCAGATACCTATTTGGTCTAGCTTATCTAGGATTCTATTCATCTCCTTGATTTCTTTTTATTTTTTGGTTGGATTTGTCTAGATCTGACAGAGGGGAAGTTTTGCTATTTATTTCCACCTGTTACTCACTGAGCTTTTGCTTTAAAAAGTTGGATGCTATAACATTTGGTGCATATAAATTTAATATTAATAATGTTTTATTATCTATGGTACATTTTAACATAATGTAATTTCCCTGTTTATCTTTTTAAATTAAATCTAATTTATCTTTAATTTTGTCTCAGATCATTATTTCTAATCCTTCTATTTTGCATTAGTCAATGCATAATATAATCTATTCCATGTGTATTTCTCATTTTTAAATAGTCTCTTGTCAACAACATATAGTTAGTTTTTTGTTTTAGATTCATTCCGCTCTCCATTTCTGTTTCATGAGAGAATTTGTCCTCTTCACGTTCAAGGTTATAATTACTAGTTACATGTTTCCTTCCATTATGTTTTTTCATTAGTGTTTATTTCTTTTCTCCCTCTCTTTTTGCCCTATCTCTCTTTCAAAGTACCTAAGTAGTGATATCAATCTTAATACTTACAGATAACATTTGCACTCACATAAGAACTTGTGCATACCTTCTTATTCCTTCTGATTCTTATAGAACAAACTTCCTATTCAGCCTTGATCTTTTCTTTAGGAATTCATGAAATTCAGAGAAGGTACAAACATCAAATTCTGGAGCAATATAACTCACAAAAATATGGGCTGGAATAATTTTGCAGCCCCAAACAACTTAGAAGACTGGCAAAAAAAAATTTGTGCATAAGAGTGTATGTAAGTGGAATGCAAAGCAGCACACCAAGTTAGGCACATCACAGAAACAGAGCTTGGGGTGGCTGTATCAGCAACAAAGCCTTCTGGAGATTTTAGCCACAGATGATAAGGACAGGTGGTAGGGGGAGGTTGTCATATAAAATCTCAGTATATTACAGGGGTCTCTTTGTTGGCTCTGGGTGGAAGACTCTTGTCTCATTGCCTATATGCAGATCCAGCTAACATAACTGTGTCACAGTGTCAGAATGTGGAAGAATATTAGCACAAACCAGTCTTTATAGCCATGTGAAAGCAGAGGACCCTTGTCATCATTCCAAAGTAGAAATGAGCACATGTGATTACTCACAGAATAAAACACAGGCCATAAAAGTACTAAATACACTTCTCCTTACATCATACTACCTTGGAAGAACTGAAAACATACAGATCCTCAGAGATAGCTTTGAAGGCAGCAGCACAAAGAATTTCAAGCTTAGAACACTGCTATTTTTACCACAGTTACAGAGCTCAACTTTACAGTTTTTTAAGTAGAAAGAAAAGAAAAAAAGCTGGGAAATGGTGAGAAAAAAAGAAAATGTATGTAGAAAGTTATTTTTGTGACATGGAAGACCAAAATATGAACTCAGAAGAAGACAACAAAGTCAATACTGCTACATCCAAATCTTCAAAGAGAAATATAAATTGCTCTCAAATATAAAAAGAATTAATGGAGGAGCTCAAAAATATTTTAAAAATCAAATAAGAGAGCTAGAAGAAAAGCTGAGGAAGAAACTGAGAGTGAAAAAGGAAAAAATCATGAAAACAGAATCAATAGCTTGGTTAAGGAAGAACAGAAAGTACTGAAGAAATGAATAACTTTGGAAACAGAATAGGACAATTGGTAAAAGAAGTACAAAAATCCAATGAAGAAAAGAATGTCTTTAAAATTAGAATTGGCCATAATGAAAGAGGTACAAAAATTCACAAGGAAAAGAACTCTTTAAAAATTAATTGACCAAATGGGAAAAAAGAGACACAAAAGCTCAATCAAGAAAATCATGTCTTAAAAATGAGAATTGGGCAAGTGGAAGTTAATGACCCTATGAGACATCTAGAAATGATCAATGTCAAAAGAATGAGTACATAGAAGAAAATGTGAAATATCTCATTAGGAAAAAAAAAACTGACCTGGAAAATAAATTCAGCAGTGGCAATATAAGAATTATTGAACTACCTGAAAGTCATGATTTAAAAAAAAAGAGCTTAGACATCATAATTCAAGAAATTATCAAAGAAAACTGCTCTGATATTCTATAAGCAGAGGTCAAAATAGAAGTGGAAAGAATCTATGAATCGCCTGCTAAAGGAAATTTTCCCCCCCAAAAGTAATACTTTAACCAAATGCCAGAACTCCCAGGTCAAGGAGAAAATATTGTGAGCAGTCAAAAGGAATCAATTTAAATATCATGGAGTCACAGTCAAAATAACATGAAATTTATCAGTTTTTCCATTAAAGGAATGAAGGATCTTGAATATGATATTCCAGAGGGCAAAGGAGCTAGGACTTCAACCAAGAATCCCTTACCTAACAAAATTGAGCATAATTCTTTGGGGGGAGGGGGAATGAGTATTCAATGAAATAGAGGACTTTCAAACATTCTTGATGAAAAGATCAGAGTTGAATGGAAAATTTTACTCTAAAATAGACCAAAGAAAAGTATGAAAAGGTGAACAGGAAAGATTAATCAAAATACATTCAATAGGGTCAAACTGAATACATACCAACATGAGGTGATTCTAAGAACATTATTATTAGGACACAGCAGGAGTATACATAGACAGAAGGCAAGGGTGTGCATTGACTATATGATATGATAAAATATAAGAAAATAAAAATTAAATCATGAGAAAGAGGATTATATTGGGAGAAGGGGAAAGGAAAAATAAAATGGGGTAAATTATTGTGTATAAAAAAGGCATGAGTGAGCTTTTACCCTGGAGAGGAAGGTGGGGGAGATAAGGAAGATAGGACATGAACCTGACTCTCATTGGAACTGACTCAATGAGGGAAGAACAAGCATAGTTCTTATATTGTGTCATCTCTCTGTTTTCCAGGTTTTTGTAAGACAGGTTTCTTATTCTCTTCTATTTTTTTTATTCTTTTGATTTTGCTTTATTATTTCTCATTGTTTTAAGAGGTCTTTAGCTTCCCCTTGGCCCAATTTTAATTTTTAGAGAGTTGTTTTCTTCAATTTTGATACAAAATTTTCCAGCTGATTAAAATTTTCTTCAGAATTTTGTTATTTTTCTTGCACTGCTCTTTATTTCCTACTTTTCTCCCAAACTCATTTGGCTTTTCAAATCCCTTCTAATCTCTTCCAAGAACTGTATTTGGGCTTGTATCTATTTTATATTTTTCTTTGCCATTTTAGAAGTAGGTATTTTAACTTCACCGCCCTCTCATTTGAACCTTGATCTTCTCTTTCACCATAGTAGCCATCAATAATTGTATTCTTTCTTTTTTTGTCTACTCATTAAAAATATTTAGTGTATAATTTCTTTATTGTTAACTTCATACTAGGGACAATCTCTCTTTCCAGAGTGTGGGGGATAATGTCTCAGGTTTTTCGTGCTCTTATTTCCTGAGCTCTCTGGGGGCCTTTGATGTCTTGGTTCTTCCAATTTCTATAATCCAGGGCCAGGTGGGGTCTCAGCTTCCTAACTCATGCCCCAGTTTGTGAGTGTTCCTCTCCACCTAAGTCCTGATCAACCCCTCGAGCACAAGCAAATTCTCTTAATCCTTGTAGTCCCCCTATCACTACAAGTTTCGCATCTCTCCTCTGCCATGGGACTACAGCCAGGGATTTTGCTCTCCTGGGAGTGACCCAGCCAGTAGGGCCCTTCTCTCTCAGCAACCACACTCACCCAGGTGTGCTTACATCTTCTCCTCACTCACAGTCACAGCCTGCTATCGTTTTCTGGGCCCTGGTCAGCCAATGAAGCCTGTACACAGTTGGGCTGCTGCCTACACAGCTGCCCAAGGGCTTGTTGTTAGTCAGTCTTCCCAGTGTCCTCCCAAATTGTCTTAGGTAGAAGGGCTGTTCACTCTGATTCTTCACTATTTCTTACACTTTAAAGTTGATTACAAGGCATTATTTTAAACTATTTTAAACTATACATGGGGGAATTTATGTGAGATAGTCTCTTGCCCTACCATGTTCCCACAATCCCCACATTTTCCAAAAAGATATACTCACAGTGTTTCATTTAGGAGTTGCTCCTACACCGCAGCCACTCTAAAATGACGATATATAAGATTGTCGTCATATGAGTTGGAAAAGGTTATGAAAAAGGCCATAAGTCTCTTCTATTTTTTTTTTTTATTTTGGACTTGGGCAAGGTCACTTACAGTCTCTTACAAGCCTTTCTTTGTTCAATTGTTTCACTCTTTGATTCGAAGAGGTCACTCTCCATCTCTAATTGTTTTAAATGTTGGTTAGACAAGGTTACTCGGGGTCTCTAAAAAGGTTTTCTCCTCTTACATTTAAAAGTTTTTTAGTGTTTGGAAGAAGTCACTGAAATACTCTTAACAAGTCACATTCATTGTTTTATTCATTGTTTGATTAATAACCTTAAAGTCTTTCAATTTTCTCTCTGCCATCATTTCATTTGAGTTTGGAAGACAATAAAACTCTTGTCTTTCTCATCTTTTGTTTCATTAGTGGTTTAGGGAAGATCTCTAAAAATCTAGTAAGTTTATCTTTTCATTGTTTCATCTGTGGATTGTCTGAAGTCACTGTCACCTCTAAAAAGTCTCTTTTCTTCATTGTTTCACTTATGGGTTGGAAGAAGTCATTGACCATATCTAACAAATTCTTTCCATTTTTCTCTAAATGTTTCATTTTTGGATTGAAGGGCATCATTTGAATTTCTAATAAATCTGTCCCTTCCATTGTTTCTTTTGTGATTTGTTTTAGGTCATTGATAACTGTGAAATCTGTCAGTTTTGTTAAGTTTCTACCTGACACACTGTAACTCTTTAACATGTTTCACTCTTCCACTGCTAGATTAATTAATCTCTAATTGGTTTCTTTGAAACTATTTTCTTTATGGTTTAAATAACGCAAAAGCCATTATCATCCACTGTTTGATTTTGCTTTGGGCAAAGTCAGTATCTGGGGAATCCCTCTTTTCCAATGTGTCATTTGTGTATTGGAGGAAGATATAGTCTCTTTGTAATTTGTTTCATTATTGGGTTGCTCTAGAATACTGAAACTCCCTGACAAATTAATTCTTCATTTGTTTACTTTATGGATTGCATGAGGTTATTTTAGTTCTTAACAAGTTTCTCTGTCATTGTTTCATTTATTAATTGAACCAGGTCATTGATAGACTCAAAAAAAATTCTCAGTCATTATTACATTCTTTGATTGGCAAGGATACTGACCATTTCTGTGTTCTTTTTCATTTGCTTCATTTATAGGTTGAATGAGGTTATTTATCAGTTAAAAGCGACTATTCATTGTTCGAATTTTTCCTCCATTGTTTAATTTGTGGGTTTGAAGAGGGCACTCAAAATCACAAATCAGTCTTCTTTCATTGTTTTATTTTTGTATTTGGGGAGCTTGTTCTTATTTTCTTATAAGTTTCTCTCTTCCTTTGTTTTATTTGGGTTGGACTGTTACTGACATCTTCAAATGAGTCTCTTACCTGATTTACTTTAGTAGTGTGTTGAATGGATTCATCGACAGCGTGGAGTGTCTTTTTATACAGTGTGGAAATAGTCTGTATTTCATCTTCAGGTTACATAAAATTTTAACATGTTTCTAAATTCCATTATTTCAATTATTCTTAGTTGGAAGAAGTAATTTATACCCTCTAACAAATCTCTCTCTTCTATTGTTTCATTAGTGGATTATAATAAGTCATTCACAGTATCTAAAAAAAATCTTTCTATTGTTATGATCTGGATGAGGTAGCTGGCACTCTACTCAGCCTCTCCCATTACTCTATCTGTATGTGTCATTGACTAAGTCATTGAAAAACCGATCAAGTTTTTTTCATTTTTTTCTTGGTAATGTTGTGGATACTCTTATATGTGATCATATGGTTGAATTCATTCACTGTCTCTAGCAAGTCTATTTTATTGGGTGATTTTTAAGTGAGTTCTATCAGTTCTCTTAAGTCATCTCATTATTTCATTTGTGGTTTGGATGAGTTAGTGACACTACATGACATGATTTCTGCTTCTCAATTTGTGAGTTGAATGATATCATTAATACTAATGTCTTTCTTCTCTTTTGTTTCATTTGTGGGTTGGTGGAGACCACTTACAGTGTTTACAACAGTTCCTTCCACTATTACATTTGTTAGTTGGAGTAGGACAGTATACATTTTCTAATAAGTCTCCTTTCCATTTTTTCTTGTGTGGTAAACTCACTAGTGGGTTGTAAAACTGTTCTCTTTCCTTGTTTATTTTGGGGATTGATGAAGTCACACACATTATCTAGCAAGGCTCTGTATACCACAATTTTATTTTTCAATTGGAGTGGATAATTCTTAGGCTCTAATAAGTCTCTTTCATTTTTGTATTCATATGATGAACAAAGTCTCTAAATTTTTTTTCTTTTTCATTTCTGAGTTGACAAAGACTCTCAGAAGTCTTTCTCTTATATTGTTTAATTTTTGAGCATGTCACTCTCTAAAGTCTCTTTGTTTCATTGTTTCATTAAAGAGTGAGAAATTACTGGCAGCTACCTCTATTGTTTCATTTTAGGGTTGAAGAAAGTCACAGATGGTATCTAAAAAGTATCTCTTTTCAATTAATTTGTGTGTTGGATAAAGTCATTAGAACTGCCTATAAAGTTTCTTCCATGGGTGAGATTCATTAATGGGTGAGATAATTATCTTGAAATTATTAATGTCTTTCTTTTCTATTATGTCTTTTGTAAGTTGGACTAGTTCATTCATCAGTCTCAAAAAATTTAGAAGTTGTTTGGAAAGATTATTCACATGAGACATTATCATATATGTTTACACCGAGCTTTCCATATTTCATAAAGTGGCCTCTTTAGGTCCACTCTATAAAAATGAATTCCAATAGTTATAGGCTAGAGTACAAGCTTGCCTTTCCTATTTATTAGCCAGACCTCTTTTCCACAATTTATTTTCTCAATGAGATCCTTATTTCTGCCAAAGATCTTTATCCACAACAGAAATTATTATTCTGAGAGCATTTTCATTTAGAAGTATAAAAAATTTAAATGAAAAGCCCTAAAATCAAAGCAATGATAAAAATAAAGTCAATTAACTCTTAAAAATCTATAAATCAGAGAATGTTATCAGTCAAGGAAGGTTCTACACTAGGAATTCCTTAAATTAATGAAATTAAGATTTGCACCAAGATATTGTATTTTAGTCATACACACATGTATATACACGTGTGCATACATATACAACATATGCATATGCATATATATTCTGAGTTGTTAGTTATAAGTAATTCCCATCTTTAAAATGGACTAAGATCTAAAACATGTTTTCTAAATCAGTGATATATAATTCAGATTATATTTCCGATATGTTTAATTAAAATATTTCGGTCAGCTTTTATAAAGCAAGTACTCTCCTTTAGATGTAAAGAATTTGAAGTTTAATAAAGACAATTTTTCTACTCATGAAGCTTTAAACAAAGATTAAAATAGCATCTTCTCAGGCTTGACTATAAAAGTCTACTTTACCCATTTTGCATCTGAACTAGAGTATTCATCCTTTTCTTGATCACAAAGTCCCTATAGAAAGGAAACTATGGAAAAGGACGAGTGAAAATAGCTCTCATGCTGATTATGTGGATGGTGAAGAGATCCTGAAGAAGCAGTTTCTGTGCTAGCTGTGGGTAAAGGCTCTTCTCTAGTAGGAGAAGAAGGGTGGCAGGTGTCTATTCCTACACGTAGACTGTTCAGGTCAAATATTCCAAAATTGGAGACGAATTAAAATTAGGCACTATTTTGTAAGAGGAGTTCCCCATTTGATTTTAAAAACATTCTCTAGATGAAACTTGACTGGGTTTTCCTTCCTTTGTAGAGTTGTACTGAAGTTCCTTTTTAGATGGTGCTTCCTGCTGAGCTTTGAATATCAGTGCCTCTCTACTGTAAGGCTACATCTCCTTTCCCTTTCTTCATATGACTATAGCTCCACATCCATTTTCTTTTTTTTTTCTATAGTTAAATAACAAAAAATACAATGTGTATTTCTATATATATCATATAACAAAGAAAAATATAATTTTGGATTAACTGTGAATATTTTTTCATAGATCTAACTTTTAATTTTAAACATATAACAAGTTCAATACCATCCTCATTTTATTCATTGTGTCTCTTCATTTTTGATGCAAGCACTTCCTTTGCTGATGACCACTCCTCTTATGGTAAGCAATGCTCTTGGTGATGCTCTAAAATGATAAATTGCAGAGAAGTGGTTGATCTATATTGAAAAAAAGTTTCCTCACTTGGGAGAGCCTTACACCAAAAAAATATTTTTTTCATCACTATTTCTTCTTCTCCCCTTTCACTTCTGTCTTTTCCTCAGACCTTTCAAATGTCTCATATCCAAATTTCCATCAGCTCAAATTGCATGTGGGGGCTTTTTGATATTCCAAACACACCAAAATGCCTTGACAGAATACTCATTTACCTACAATCAGAAAAGAGACACAAAAATATGAAGGCAACCAAGTGGTCTCAACTGCATAGGAGATCCCTGCTCATGAAGGCACTGCATTGGTGCAGGCTCTCATTACCTTATGTCTGCACTACTGCAATATCCTTCTGTCACAAGAGAAATTCAACAAAAGTAGACCAATGCAAGATTAGCATTTTTCTTTACCAAGCATGACTCACAAAAGTAAGATGGGTCAGTGACCACCTCAGTTTTCAGCCAAAGACTGAACAATAGCACAGCTCCTTTTTAACTAGACTATGAGGCATACAGAACAAATGACAGAACAAGATAGGTGACAGACATCATGAGATTGAGGGCAACATGACTGGTTACATAGCTGAGGAATGGGGGGGGGTATGATTCATTGGAAGTTGGGAATAGGAGTTAGCTACAATCCCCCTCCTTTCTTCCTGTGACTAAGCAGTGTTCATTCTTTGGGTCCACCTGCAAGATAGAGGCCAAGACTTGTTTGGATAACAAACCAGACATCCTTGAAGGATAGCTTGGGTAGGGTAAAGTTATTAGACTCCCACTTATGGCAAGTTGCATCCCTCAAGGTTAGCAGAATTCCTTGCCACCAAGAATAGAATAGTGCTTAGTAAGAGAACTGGATTTCTGAACTTAACTCATTACAGGCTAGCTGAATTGAATTCTAAACTAAATTCAGAGGCCAGGGGGACATGACATAAGCAGTTACAGAAAAAATAAAGTATTCATAAATAAGATCAATAAAAAAGATCTAGAATCAATTTAATCTCTCACCTCATTACCATACATCTTCGATTAATTTCCCAACTCTGGAAGTGAAGGTCCAATCCTGTTAATCTCCTACTCCAATGGCTCACTATTACCTCCTTGATTAAATATAAAATCCTCTATGACCAGATAAAGCTCTTTACAGCCTTGTCCCTTCCTATATTTATAGTCTCCTTAATTTTACTCTCTTTCACACATTTCAACTCTTTGTATTTTATTGGGTAATCCCTCATGCCTAGAATTCTTTCTTTCTCTTTAGTCATGTCTCTTTGGTTTCTTTCAAATATCACTTTCTTTAGAAGGCCCTTCTTCACCCTTCTCACTACTAATGTCTTCTTTCTGAAATAACCTTCCATTTCTTTTTAATATATTTTGTATGTACATTGCTGTTCTTATGTTGACTCCTCCATTAAAATGTGAGCTCTTTAAGGGTAGAGTTCATGTTTTTGCCTTTCATCCCTAGCACATAGTCAGTGCCTAATAAAGTCTTATTAACTAACTGACTGATACCAAAAACTAAGGAGAAAGAGGTATCTCTCAATTATAGCACAAAATTCCTAAATTGTCACTACTGGTTTTGCAGACAATCAGAAAACAACCATTATCATCATCATCATCATCATCATCATCTGCTAATCAGAAATCTTCATGGTCATCTGTTGACTCACTACAAGCTTCCATTAAGTTGCTTAGCTTGGAACCAAGTAAGAAACATCTGTAGGGGCCAGTGCCCAAATGCTAGATACTTTTTCCTGTCATGGTTGGAGAAAAGCTAGAGAAGAAGAAGAAGAAAAAAAGAAATGATAAAGGAGATTTCTTCATAGAATCATTTTAAACTTTAACTTGTAAAGATTTATAAAGATTTGTGAATATACTTTGTGACTATACCGAACAGGTAAATAATGTGAGACTGTGTTCTCAGAAGTGAAGCAAAGTCATTTTGTCTTTGTGGTGAGGATTTGGAATGATTCTGTGATCATTTCAAAATGTTATAAATGTAATATTTGGAAGAGTCCTTCACATGGTCACTTATGGTTTGCATTCCTTTTGAAAATTACACACTCAAACATTTTGATCCTCTTCTATAGGGGAATGGGTCTTTTCTATATATTTTTGTCAATTCCCCATATATGTTGGATATTGAAATCCTCTCAGAGATATTTAATGCTATGATTTTCTTCCAAATCAAAAATGTCTAATTCAAGCTGCATTTACTTTTAAAACAAATAAAATTTAATTTTATGTTAATGACATGGATTATTTCATTTTTATGATCACCCTTACTCTTTCTTTGGATAGAAATTCTCTCCTCAAAGGAGTTTATATACGACTTCCACTTTCCTGTTGGGGTGCATTTTTTTAATGTGAAATTACCACCTCTGATACATCCTGATTCTGTAACCCTCTGCAAATCAGTGCTCTTGTTGACACTCTAAAATGATAAAATGTAGAGAAAATGTTCACCTACATTGAAAGAGGTAGTTTCCTGATTTGAGAGTTCCTTATCCCAATAAAATCACGAGCCTTTTCCCTATTCAGATAATCACTTCTTCGTTACTGTTTTTTCTTCTCCTCCTTCATTTCTATCTTTTCCTCAAACCTCTCACAAGTTTTCATATCCAATGCAATCATTAGTCTTACATTTCTAAATGATTTCAATTACCTTTATCATTACTTCTTCCTCTTGGGCACATGCCTACCAGGTTCTACCAGAAATTGATCAGGAAGTGACCACAGGGTAGAATTCTTCATAATAGAATTAGAAATATTCTTTCTGGTTCTGTCCCTTGCTTTGCACCTTTCCCTCTGAAGCTTCAGGTGACACTTTGTTACCACACTATTGCAGGTGTAACATATATTCACAACAATGTTTATATGCATTAAGATTTGTCTGTAATGATAGTGGATGAAAAATATTTTGCAAAACTCAAAGCCTTGTTTCAATGTTCTTTAATATTGTTGATGTTACTTGTTAATTCCTGAGGTTAAAGTCAGAATCAGCCTAAGGAACTAGCGTCAAATCTAGAAAGAACTTCAGAATAATCTATTCTAGCCATCCCATTTGACAGGTGAAGTGATTAATGGCCAGGGAAATCTAGTGATGATTTCTGGACTTGAAATAAAAATGCCTTACTAACATTTTACTTATCTTGGCACTTTGAGATCCTTTCTGTCAAAATACCCTCTTCCTAAATGTGCAGAATGAAATTCCTTTCTCCCAAAGGATTCTGAGGAAAGAGGAAACCAGGGAGTCAATGCCTACAAAACTGATAGAGCATTAGAAATTGAGGAATGGCTGGTTAGAAGCTCTTTGAAAGCAGGACCATTATATAAAGTTTATCCTTAGAGATAACAGTGTAATTTTGGGAATCTCCTCAAGAAATATGTGTTTGGTGATGATCATGAAGCAGGGGAAACTCTCAGGCTTCAGGTCTGTTTTCTCCTGCTTTATTCCCAGAAATAATAGAATAAAAAACTAAAATTAGTATCAACTACAGACTCACTAAATGTGGAACTAAAATGGATTGGTATATTGAAAACTGTAGAAAATAAATTCTAAAACAGAGTAGTTGAGTTAGAAATGAAAAAGAATTTTAAAAGAATTTTGTTAAGCAAATAATCCTTTAGTTTGCTCAAGAATTCACCATTTAACTCAGGCTCATGTCTATATGGCAGGCTGATTTTTAAAATGGTCCATATTCATTGTAATGTTGCCCTTAGAAATGGAGTTATGAAATGGTTTGGGCTTATTTCCCCAGTTAGAAAGCAAAAGTCTAAAATAAGGCTTGTAGCTTCTCCTGGACTAGGAGAGTAGACTCCGTCTGTAGGGCAAACAGAAGAATCCGAGGCCCCCCAGGGGCAGGGCAAAATACCGGCATTAATGACACATACTGAACTTGATCAAGGTGTGTGGGCTTCTGTATTCTTTAACAAAATTAAGTGAGGCAGGAAGCCAGTGGCCACCAAGGTCTCTTTGCTGTGGCCATGGGACAACTGCTCCCTTGTCCCTTCTCCTTCTCTCCTCTTCAATTAGATGTGGAAATCCTGAGCACCTCGTCTAGGGCTGACCTCCTGGTAGGTTCCTCTTTGTGACCACTGACGCCAGGACATGGGTTGTTAGACTGTATTGGTCTGGGTCTATGCAGTCATGAAGGAGGGAGTTTTTTTCTCTTTAGAGAGTTGTGTAAATTGTAGGAACACTGAGGACAGTCATGTTAGGAAACGCAATGAAACTCAAGCCATAAGTTGTTTTGCCTGCCTGGCTCATTTCATGGTCGGTTTGACATAGATTCTAGTTAGCTTGGCTAGGGGTGGGGAAGGCAGGGGCTGAGAAAGGAGGCAGCCATTACGAACATTGCCATTCTTGACACCATTTCCCTCTCCTCTAGGCTTCAATCCAAAAATTGTCACAAAAATATGTCACAAGCGCTCATACACAGTTCACCGAGGGGACCTTCAGGAAGCAGGAACACAAGCATTCACTGATAGAGTTTTCTGCAGGTCCATCTTGCCGTGCAGAGAGAGGACCCAGACCTGAGGAGTCTAAGGAACATGGGGCTCAATTGAACTAACAAACAGCTGCCAAGCAAGCAGGTGCCAGGCTCGATTTTGAGCATGCTCAATTCAAATGCACTCAGTTAAAACAATGGATTAGAGCAAACTGTAATGGATACCGTTTATTCATTGGATAATGGCCAGGAATTTCAAGTTCATTATCCCTTTTGGATGTTCACTTTACTAAGGGAGTACAACTCCGTAGTCTTATTCCAGGGGCAATTGGAAATGCCTTTTTGCAAACAACACCATCTAGTCAAATCTGCTTTCTTTTTAGAGATGAGCAAAGGGCAGCCCAGAGAAGGGAAGCAGCTTTCACACTTTCCTGACATTGTATGTTTGCCCCTGAACAGAGAGAGGCTCTGTTCATGGAATTGATCAGTGCCTAGCACAGGCAAGGGACCTCGGGGGCAGTGGGGGATGAAGCCATATTTTAGTTTCTTAAAATTGTGAACAAAGGCAACAAGACATGCAATCACCAGGGTCACATCCACAGTCGAATCAAAACCAGAGGAGAGTGCAGGAAACAGCCAGTCTCTCCTCTGTAGGGCTTGCTTTTCCTGTTAACCACATAGTAAGTTGAAGGTGTGACTTTCAAAACTGTTGTATCATTCTGCCTTTTCTACTGGCCTTGTCTGCTTGGGGCCTTTAACAGTGACCACTTTTTTCTTCTTCTTTTTCAATAAAACTCTATTCATCTGCACTTGAGCTGTCATTTTAGGTGTGGATCTTGGGCATTTGTTAGTGTGTTGTGCAATGCTCAGCACATCACTATTGACAGGGAGTGGTTGGCTATAGATTGGTGTTCTTCTTCTGGAAGTCATTCTAACAGATTAGCAGAGTTGTTAACAAAAAAGAAAAGGAAAATAAAAGTAAAGAGACGATTTAAGCCTTTTTTTTTTAATACACAAAAGGTCATGGGTTCCAATTCATTTTTTCTTTTCCCTGTTATTGGGAGGACCATGGAATTTAACAATAGAATCAAAATTGAATGCTTGGTTTATTTGAACTCCAGCAACTGGTACTGTAATAATTTAAAGATTTTAAACGATTTAAATTTTAAATTACATTGGCATAGTTTCCCACAGCTTCCAGTTTAGCTACTCTATTTTCCCCTAATGTTAGACTTATGAGGTTAATTTAGAGAAGCTGATTTTTTTCTGACAATGCATATCAATAAAACTATAGGAAAAAAAGAGAGATTTAAGTAAATTAAACTAAACTATAAAAGCTCAGGCCAAGAAAGTTCCAAAAAAGGATAAGAAATAGAAGTGAGTTTGGGGAGTAATTTCAGAGGACCACAGGATTATTATAGATTTAGATAGAAGGGATATATCTCTTCCAAGAGAAGACATTTTATCTAAAGAAGGAATATATCTACCTCTTGTTAATGATTCACATCACATGGTAGTGTGGTAGACTTCTTTCCAGAAAGCATTTCATGCCATACAACAAATATATTTTCTGAGTTTAATCCTTTGTACAACTCTTATGTCATCTGGTGCATCTGGCTTCCTGCTCCTTGCCTTCAAGTAAGTTTAGTGGCACCTCCCATCAATCCACTGCATGAAGGAAATAAGATCCAAAGATCCATAGCTAATGTTGTTTAACATCTCCTTAGTTCTTGGTTTCACTTTATTCCACCATGCTTACAGAACCTACGAGCTTGCCTTGGCAATTGTAGCTAACCTACCCCCCTTACTTTTACCTTAATACTTAGCAATATTCTATTTTCTCCCTGCTAAGTCCTGCTTTCTTCTATATCTGTAAAGGATCCTAGAATTTGAATGCTGCCTTTGCAAGTAGTCCATCAATATGAGATTTAGACTAAAGAGAAAATATAATTTCCACCTGGTCAAAAAGAAATGGGAGGAAAAGAAAAAAATGCAAGGGAATAGAGAGGATGAGGGGAGAGTGAGAAGGATAAAGAGAAGTGAAAGGAGAGAGGAGGAGAGAAAATAGAGAGAAGAGAGGAAAGGAGGAAAAAGAAAGGAAAGGGAGGAGAAGAGAGGAGAAAGGTTGAGAGGAGAAAAAGGAGAGGTTATAAGGGATCAGCTAAAATCTTGACTTGAGGTTTATGCTGTTATACAAAAATAACAATGACAACTATGAAAATAAACTTGCACTGCCTAACACACATAAATGGAATACAAAATGGACATTTATTATTTTTAAGAATTTCACAAGATGTCCACTATTACCCTATAAAAGTGTATAAGGGGATGTTTGTAGAGTTGGAAATCCCCAGAAAAGCTTGGTTTGCTGGCATAAACTAATAAGACATTACTCTGAATTATTTGGGGATTTGAGCATTATCTGACATATAGCTTTGTTTTGTTCTTGAGAATAGACCTCCTGCATTTCACCCATGCACAAATGCAATGGCAACTCATGGTCCCAGTCCTATATTGACCCACACATGAGCTTTAACCTGTATTGTATGTCCAATCTGGACCAACTCCAAGCTCATTTTATTGTTGCCAGGCTTAGCACAGAAACTGATCAACTTTAGTCCTACTGATGTTCAGAAATCCAAAATTTACATCTTCCATCAGTCTCAGAGTCCCCTCATAGGAGAAATAACGGGTATTTGACCCCACAGTGGAGGACATGCCAATATGTGTGGGTAACCATGCCTGATGAGAAAGCTTCCCAAATCATTTACCTTACATCAACCCAGCAGCAAGCAAGAAAGTGTCTTCATGAACAACTCTGCTGCATTGAAAGTGAATTTGATTGGGTAAATGCTTTGTAGCAACCACCGTTAAATACATTATCAGTAACTGAGGTGGTAGACAGGAGCGTATACCCCCAGTTCAAGGAGGTGGATGATGCTGTACTTCTGTTAATTAGTTAAATGGTATTAGGGAGGACACAGAAGAAGGTCAGCTTTTGCCAATAGCAATAGAAAGAAAGGAAACCCTTTAGGAACTCTAAGAATACCCTGGGAGAGATGTAACCAGGTCCATAATTTAAGGGCTCACGGGATCTATGAGACTAGAGATGAAATCCTCCAGAATCTTTATGTGCTACATCATTAAATGTTAAGTACAGCTACACCACACTGGCAAGAGTACTAGCCCATAAGGTGGAATACCCAGAGTCTGAGCTCTGAATTGGGAAAGTACTCTTAGTCCTATGTATTGCCTATTGCACTCTCACACCACAAAGGGATGCTAGGCGACATAGAAAGAGGGCCAGTTGCAAGTATTTATAAGAGATAAAATCTGATTAATGTAATTTTCAAAATACGATGTGAGGCAAAGATAAAAACCAGTGACTGCCAAGGTCTTCTTGCTACTGCCATGGGAAAGCTGACCTTGTCCCTTCTCATTCTCAGCTATGTGAAAATCCTCAGCACCTCTGACTTAGGGCTGATCTCATGGTAGTTTCCTCCAAGTCCAAGGTGGGAACAACTCAGCTCTCACAGTCTTTGTGGCCTCCAGTGCCAGCCAGAGGCTCTTGGACTATGCTCCTATAGGTTTGAGTATGTATTCATGAATAAGTGAATTTTTTCTCTCTAGGGATCTGTGTAAATATATGAATGTTGAGTTCTGTTACACATTAGAAATCATTAAGATTAAAATTCTCTGGAGACTGTATCTTAATTTTATAATTATTAAGTTAAAAGCAGGTCAGAGAAAGAAAAGACACAAGCCACATTGGCCAGCTGTTTCCCTTTCCAAGCCTCCTCAGCTAGTCAGCACTTGCTGGAGCTCTTATTCCTCTAGCTTCTCTCATCCTCCTTTCTGTGCCAAAGAGGCTGTCCTTCCCTTGGACTTGAAATGTATAACTTTCCATGATGCCATTTTTCTGGGTCTTTCTGATTGGGCAGATTTGATCTCAGTCTGGGTCAGAAGCCCATCTTCCAGATACCAGGAGCCACGTGGGTCAAGAGGAAAGTGTCCCTCCAGGTGCTAAGGAGCCAAGAAGTTTAGTCTAGTGTCCTCCCAAAGTGTGCATGCATCCTTCTTAAGCAGATAAGCTTCCAGACTTTTTTCTCATTCCATACAAGGAGTAGAGGCTAAATTGAAACCCAATTCACTAGAGAATGGGTTTTCAAATTCAATATGAAACTTTCCTTTTAAAATTCTTCTACTGATCTTAGGGTACCAAGAAAAGAGGGTGAAAACTGGTA